>NW_025892367.1:17572-34673 GCF_002878395.1 Capsicum annuum | reverse complement strand
ATGGAGTTGAGATTCCTGAAGTTCTAAGGCCATACATGGGTGGGAAGACATTCATGCCTTTCCAGGACCCTCCAACAAAAGAAGCTAAAGGAAGGTTTTTACCACTCACAGAACCTGAAACCGAGGTGCCTGATTGCCCCTCAGAACGACTTACGATCCTCCCAACAAACAAAAAAGTTTCTTAAAAAAACAAGGTGACTTTTGGGACCGGAGATTATTGGCATGCTCCTACTATAACTGCAAACATGGCATTTGTCAGAGTTGTTTCACAGACAGGAATGTCCCTGTTTACCATAGAGCATACACCACGAGCCTTGGTAGGTGATTAATCCCCTTGGCAAATCAAATTAGAAAATAGATGTTGTTTCTAATCCTGACGCTCCATAGGCTTAATGGAAATGATAATTTTCTGTTAAAAGAGATGTTGAGATACCCAAGCTTGACGCATCATTTGGAGTAGGAAATTGTGAACTAGGAGCAAGCAGCAACACATTTCTTAATCTAATTGGGAAGAACAAAAATTAAGCACTAAATCTTTCTGCAATAACTCACTTCATGTTAAAGCTGCATAATCAAGAAGTAACCAACAACCAATGTTTGGCTTAGGTGAATGTAATAGAATTCTCCTAATGTCCATGAATAACATTTTAACCAACAATAGTAGAGATCCCAAAATAAAATAAAATGCACAAAAACATCACTATAAGTCTATAGTAAATACTACAAACAAATATGTTGAATACAGTGCAAAATACAGAAGCTTTTAGAGCTTCAAACCAAACTTAAAAGTACTAAATATTAATGCAGTAAGCAATATAGTGAAGGTATAAGCAGCATACAAGTTTACTGTTAAGGTATTGAATTGGAATATAATTTTCTTTTTTTTTTCTCTGAATTCTTTAGTTGTTAGATATTTCATGACAATCTTTCCAATCTTTCACATACCAGAAGATCCTTTCATGATTAAACACTAAGAATGGAAAAACAAAATAAATGTATTTTCCTAATAAAAATGAGAAAACCCCTCCATAACCTGGATCCAAAAGAAGTTTCTATGAACAGTACAATCAAGACCCCAATCAGTTCCTGTCCTCCAGTTTTTTTCCCTGAGATAAGAAACCACATAACATACCAGAAGATACTTTCATGATTAAGCACTAAGAATGAAGAAACAAAACAAATGTATCTGCTTACTCAAAATGATAAAATCACTCCGTTACTTGGATCCCAAAGAAGTTTCTATGAATAGTACAATCAAGACCCCCAATCAGTTCATGCCCTCTAGTTTTTTGCCCTGAGATAAGAAACAACATAACATACTAGAAGATCCTTTCATGATTAAACACAAAGAATGGAAAAACAAAACAAATGTATCAAGAATTATATAAAGAATAAAGATAACTTTCTTTGCCAAAAAATAAGAAGTCTTGGAAAAAAACCACTAATGAAGCAAGAAAATCAAAGTGCCAAGGGAAACTAAAAAATAATGATAAATCTATTCAGTCATATGCTCCTTTATTGTAATTTGGACGTTCTCGTAATCAATGTCAAAAAATTATTCCAATTCTTGCTGTTGGTATGGCTCATTCTCATATTTTTCCTCTTCATCAACCTCTCTCATGTCAGACAAATCTCTTGGTTTTAGATGTACAACCACACTCCATTCTTTAACATTTTCATCATCAACATAGTAGACCATACTTGCTTATGATACTTCAATATATGGGTCATCATCCACATGATCACCGGTATGAATCAATTTGGTAAGGTTGACACAGTTAAACTTTTAAGCATCTATTTTGCACCCTCTATTCTGAGTAGTGTCAGCCCACTGAAATTTAAAAAGAACAACTCTAAATTATCCATAATAATTATGCTCAATAATATTTTTCAACTTTTCATTATATGGAAGGTCTGCTTGTGTTGCATGTCTATCTGCACTAGATACAACACAAGAAGTGTTAGAGACAAGAAAAATCCACTATTTTGAGTGTTTAATCCTTGCTCTCTATAGAAAGTTCGGAATTTGAATCCATTAATGTTATAAGTGTTGAATCTTCTTGCATCTTGGGTTGGACCTTGTGGTGAGAACTTCATCTCATCATAGATAACATCTGCTATATTTGGATTCATAATATAAATCTATAAAACACTTATATCAAAAATTATAAATTGATATAAGAAAGTTATATTAAAAAAATTCTAATATCATTCACTCACTCTCCGAGGAAACCAATCAGGGAACTCTTTACTAACTCTTCTCTCTTCCTCTGTTGCTGACACTCTTTGGCCTCTTGTACTTCTTTTGATATAATCTGTAAATTCACTATAAGGCAGTATAATTAGTAATTTTAATTAAATTTCTAAAAACATATCGTATAAATCAAATCAATGTAGATTTCTTACTCAATAAATGGCTTCACTGCCGCACAATTAAGTAACACATAACAATGAGCTTGTTTTTTCTCCAAATGAGTCAATGATTCTTTTATGAAGCCTCCAACATGATTATCTTGTTGAGGGAATATACTTGACTTTTCAAAAGCCTCATTTTGGCTTGGTTCATCATTTACATGTTTAGGTCGATTTAACCTTGACCCAATTTCCTCAAAATAACGAGAATAAAGAGTAAGAGCTTCTTCCACTATGTAACCTTCTACTTCTGATTTGTTCCCTACAAGGGACTTAAAATGGCCAACAATCTATACCTATAAATATTAATGCGTAAGACGACGCATTTAAGTTGAAATACTACTGCAAAATCAACTAAAATGATTTTGAATAATGAATATCTTACCTTTCAATGGAATATATCCAGTGATAATGTACCGAGAAACCTTTTTTTACCTCATCAACTACATGAACAGTTAGATGAATCACTGCTATAAAAATAATGAAGGAAACAAAATCTCTAAATGGCAAAGAGTTTCCACAATTCGATTTTGTAGCATGTTTAAGTCTGCAAGACTTACACCTTTCAAACAAAACTGCCTGAAAAAGGAAGAAAACTCAACCAAAGTTGCAACAACCTGTCTTGGAAGCACATTGCGAATTGCTATGGGTAAAAATTGTTGCATAAGAATATGATAATCAAAGCTTTTTAATCCAATTTTTTTTAATCCTAATCAATACGATGAGATATATTACTTGAATAAACATTTCTTTGGAATTGCAAATACATCAAGTTTACACTCATCATTCCCGTCGATCCAAAGATCACGCCTTATGCCCATATCTTGTAGATCTCTTCGAGCCTTAGCATGATCCTTTGACTTTTCTTTATCATTTAACAAAGTGTATATAACATTGTCAAACACATTCTTTCTAATATAGATCGGATCTAAATTATGGGGCAACAGATTAAACTCCCAATATGGAAGATCAAAGAATATGCTTTTCTTCTTCCATTGTTGTGTTACATTTTTTCCAACATTCTTTTTCCTTTTTTTTCTCCGCAACTCTGATTGCCTTCCAAATATGACATTGTTATCTTTCGCCTCCTGTAAAATTTTGACCTAGATAACTTCTTTGGAGGGGCTCTCTCTTCCACATTTTCATCATAACGATGTCTCATCATTCTAAATTTATCATTTCTTCCCAAGAATCGATAGTGTCCAATAAAACACCACTTTCTACTATAATGAAGTCGACAAGGCTATGCATCAAAATTACATGAAGGACATGCAAGACCAGTATGTGTGTTCTAACCAGATAAGATATCAAGTCTAGGAAAATTGCTAACTGTCCACATATGTGTTGCTCGTATTTTGAACATTTCATTCATTGATAAATCAAAAGTATCCACATCTTCACTCCACAACTGATTCAAATCCTTAATAAGTGGCTGTAGATATAAATCTATGTAATTCGAGAACCTGGAATGATCATTGAGAGGATAAAATTTGACTGCTTCATACAGAACCAAGGAGGAAGATTATATGAAAAAAAAACCACAGGCTAAATGTTGTAGTTAGTATTTATCGATCCAAAAGGATTGAAACCATCACTAGCTATTCCTAATTGAATATTTCAAGGATCAGAAGTAAATTCAGGATAATTTGTATCAAGCCTTTTCCATGCTTCACTATCTCGAGGTTTCCTTAAGGTTCCATCTTTATTATCATCCTCCACACGCCATCTCATATGCTCTGCAATTTTAGAGCACATAAATAATATTTGTAATCTTGGTTTTAATGGAAAGTATCACAAAACTTTTGCAGGCTTTTTTTGCTTCTTCTTTTGCTTCTTCTTTATTTCTTACTTGTACTAGGAGCATGATCAAGATTTCTATCCTTCTCGGACTTCCATCTAGAAGTGTGACAGTACTTGCATGATTCTGCATTAACATCATCTTCCCAGTACAATATACAATCATTTGGGCAATCATCTATCTTGATATAATCAAGACACAGCTTGTTGATGGTTTTCTTAGCTTCATAAAAAGATATAGGGATCTTTGCAAATTTAAATGCATCTCAAAGTATATTTAGTAGCATAGTCACTCCCTTATTAGTTAACCTAGACAAACACTTTATGTAATAAAGCTTTAACAAAAATTCCAACTTTGAGTACTTGGATCCTTCATACAAATCTTCACTTCCGTCTTTGAGCAATTAAAAATAATCTAAAATTTCTTCTTCTTGTGACGGGCCCGCATCAACAGCCTCATGCTTTAAACCCCTGAATGCTTCATAAATTAATAATTTAATAGATTTTTAAAAGGTCGTGCATCTTGAACGATCTCTATGTTTCTGGAATTAGGCAAAACATTCATTTCTCCATGCATAACCCAAGTGACGTAATGCTGAGGAAAATCCTTGTCCATCAAATGGTGAAACACCACATTTTTTGGTTTCCACTTTGTAAAATAACATATAGGACATGGGAATTTTATTTTATCTCCTATAGCTTCACTGGTAAATGAAAAATCTATAAACTGATTCAAACCAAGAAAATACTCTGGTGTGTTTCTTGATATTCGAATCCAAGATTTATCCATTGAAGAATTTAATGAATATGCAAAATATCACCTATAAGATTTCATAAAGAAGAAATTCATAAATGAAGGCCGAAAATATCACTGACTATCATTAACAAGACACGATATAGAAAAGGATGACTGGAAATTTTTTTCGATATTCTTGAAACGATTGTCAGAATATCCAATATGATCTTAGCCAACATCTCTAAGACCATAATGTATGCCTTCAGTCTCAAAACATACTTCCAAGTTAGTAAAACAGTAATAACTGGGTTCATATTTAAATATCTATAGATTAGGGAATCAAGAACTAGGGTGGGTAGAGTAGAATGACTATGAGACTAAGCCCTGCCATATAAAATCGGAAAACTGCAACCTTATGCAACAAGCTAATGAATAGATATATCATATAATTAAAAAAACAACTAAAATTCAACAGGGAACAATGATATAACAACTGCAGATATAGATTATGGCATATACTGTAACAATTATCATAACAAACCGATGAGCATTTAGCAAGCAATGCAATTCGACATGCAATCAAAACTACAACTATTTGAAAGTAGTGCAATGATATGAAAATCAAACCTAAATTTTTAACGAGAACCAGAGTAAGAGTAATCAAATAATAACTGGAAGAACGGGATGTTTGATCACAGTTAGCTCCCTTAAACACCAATGAGGATGCACCAATCTACAACCAATGACAACACATTTTCTTCTAGTACAAAGCACTTGGATACAAGATTCAGTAACTATGCCATTTTCGCTATTTACCAAATATTCAGCATCAAATACTTTAACAAATAAAAGCAACATGGATTATCTCTGAAAAGCATTTTATATTGGTAATAATCAGAGAATAAGATGAATTATACCAAAGCCTTGATTTTCAATAAATTTCGTAGTTAAGTAGTCTGCTTGAGTATAACAAATTTTATAGCAGGGAAAACAGGTGAGAAGAAACCATCCACTTATAGTATAAAACTACAACTAATAGTATCCAACACTTTTCAGGATACAATATTATATCTCCTTTTGAATGCATAAAATACCTACAGTCCTATCTTTTGAATAAAAATATCAGCATAGGAGCTAGTGGGCGATTTACCGTATGTAGTTTGCAACAATTCCAACTCTCAACTGGTAGTCTAGAAGCAAAATCTTCAATATTATCAAACTCCTCCCTACATGATAAAAAAATGTAAATACATATTGCAAATAGAATACCATTACACACGAGATAATCAACAAGTGATAATCTTACAATCTATACCCTAAATCACGTTAAAATCTGCGATATCTATGATGATAAGATCTACCCCAGTATCATACCCTAATAAATTAAGACCACTAGATCAATACACTTAATCTACTTCTAAAGAAATACCTACAGTAGTAGATATATCAATAGGTTCATCATAAGTTTAACACAACAAATTCAACCTGTGATATTTCTGAATAGGCAGATCCGAGATCAAATAGATAGACAATTTACCCAGTGAAATCCCACAAAGTGGAGTATGGAGAGGGTAGAGCATATGCAGACCTTACCACTACCATGTGGTGGTACAGAAGCCATTTCCAGAATGGGCTCTCTAATAGGGAAAGCATATTTTAGAATGATCTACTCATTTTTCTCTTTGCACTAAGGTAAAAAGGAAAAAAATGTGATGTTTCAAGCTTTGGAGTAGAGAAATTTGGAACAGTAAGATGATTATTTCAGTTTTTTTCTGCAAAACTGAACTAGGAAAAGAAAACGAACTAGCAATAACTTAGATTTGCGAAAATTGCTTTTAAGCCAGCCCATGATAAATATGATATTGTACATACACCCTATAAAGATTTTTATAGTTAGGATGATTTCGCCAATTATGGTTGGGCACTTCAACCATGGATGCATAACGGTAAGAGCATTCAATTAGAAAATATGTAAACATTACTGAATTGGTAGATCTAAGATCAAATATTACCAAATTTAGATGATGACAGGCTAAGATAGTACCTGTGATAACTATATATGAATCCACGTCCTCTACCCATCTAGGAAATTTATAAAATGGCCACATAAGTCTTTGTAATCAATTGTGAAAACATGTGCGTCTACCTAATATTCATATTATAAGTTGATTTAGACTTGTGGGGATTGTTAGCTTGTGAATATAGATGATGCTATCTTACAGTTTATTGACAGGGCTAAGTTATATATATACTATTGACATAATGACTATGGTGGGGATCATGTCACGACCCCAAATTCTGAAGCTAGGACTGGCATCTAACGAGCCACAACCCGCTAGGCGAACCATTGCATTCAATCACCAAACTCAAATTAAAGTCTGAATTCTCATTCATCCGACCACATCCTGAGATGACTGATTAGGATTCCTTCATCATAGTCATACCTTTTGACATATTTTGTGGGACAGGTTAAAGTAATAGGATGAAGCAGTTGCATAGCTTCACTGAAATATAATATAAGAACCCTAATACCCTAACACCACCTCTAGATGATAATAATAAAGCCTATACCAGCTAACCCTACTGCCAATCCTACCTAATCATGGAGCAATATGTAATAAAGTTTACCAACTCACTACACTCAAAGAACCCCTAAATGGAAATGGCATGTGATAAATCGCCACCAAATCTTAAAAGATCAAAATATGAAGTCTGGCCTAAGCTCTAATTGCTCTGCTATCTGTACGCTCTGCACAATGCTAGATATGATGACCTCAATTGCAACGGCCGGCCGACGGGGTCAATCTGGGGAAATGGAGTCAAGTTTGGGGGGAGGATGAGAGAGAGACGGATGTGGGGGAAATGAGAGAGAGGGAGATTTGTGGAGAATGAAAGTTGTGAATTAAAAAGTGGGGAAAATTTTTGGCCAATTTTAAAAAAATAGGGAATTTTTTTAATGGTATACAACGTTATTTTTTCTATTGATAGTGGGGATGTAAAAACCCCCGTAATTTATAGCGGATATTTAAACTCCCGCAAATTTATAAATTTTAGCGGCAAATTTTTAACCCCTGCACTTTATATAATTTTACGGAGGTTAAAATAACCCCCGCAGTTTTACACGTTTTTTATAGTGTTATGTACTTCCACAGTGGAGGGTTATGAAATTTTGGCAAGGCATGTGATCGTGAAACTAAGCCAATAAAAACAAATGTGTATTTCACACTGTATTCATCTAAGATGACGGTACTGGAAAACGTCATCAAAAGAATGAAAATTCAAATTCCCTATCTCAATTTTACGAGAATGATGGACTACATAAAAGATGGACATCCATTATTATAGAATATACCGAATTTGACAGATAAGGAGAGAAGATAACAATGGATATATCAAAATTGTAGTCCTCAGTGTCTTCCTAAAAACAAACACTATGCTCCATGGACTCTTCAATTTTTTTTTTTTTAAGAATTCTGATAAAAGTATATTTCAAAAAATTCTTAATAGTTTGTCAAATGGTTAAGAAAATATGTTGATTTTGATTCTGAATAAAATCAATGAAACTATTATAATTTTTATAAAATGTTTTTGAAATATACACTTCAAATTTAAAAACTAAATGTATGTTTAGGGTCATTCAATATTGTTCCGTTAATTAAAATCGTGTAGTGACTGTGAAAAATTTCTTCGTAGGGATTACCAACCCTGGAGAGGCTCTAATCGATGCAAATTAGGATTAGTCATGTTGTTGGGTACTATGTAGTTTTGATGATTGACAAACTGACACATGAATAAAACATGTTACTTGTGCTGGTCCACGCATAGGAAAGAAGATTTCCAGTTTCACTGATAGATGCAGACAAGATTGCTTAAAGACAAGAATGAATAAGAAAGCCTAATTTTGATATACTCAACCTACTTATCATGTGAGGAATATAACAAGTTGAATTTGATTCAAACACTTTCTGATAAGGGAAAGTAATTTGAGTTGAAAAAAGAGTCCTACGTGAAGAAGGAGTTTCGCTTCTGAGTATATCTTGAAAATTCCTATGTGTGGGAGGATAAAGAGTCTGATAAATAAGAATGTGCTGATTTAAAAGAGTTGGAGTTTTACTACAACACTAAGGAGACAAAAGTTGGAATTAAAGAAAAAGTCTCACTTGAAGTAGAACTCTATGTAATGAGAGTTTTGATTAGAGGAGGAGTTTGAAATAAAGAATGACTCTTTAGAGAGTTGTTCTTCAATAGAAGATGCAGCAGTCAAAATAAAAAATGCACTTAAAAAGCAAAAGGTACAATCGACAGAGTGACTTTACTAAGTGCTACTCAATCACTGAAGAAATACGTTGAAGAACCTGGTCCTCAGTACAGAATCCCGATAAGAGTTTTAGCATTAATTTTTAGAGTTGTTCATTGTGTTTGAACTATTGATGTAATATTAGTTTCAGGGTGTTATAAACTGAATTAGGAGCTAGTCTTTGAGTTGGGGAAAACTTAGAGACTCTGGGAAAGTATACCTTGGGAGGTATGCGTGTAGTTAGGAACTAGAGTTTATAATTCCTAGTTGTTGATTTATAGGGATTAGAGTTTTTAATTCCTAGTTGTTGAGTTATAGGGATTAGAGTTTATAATTCCTATTTATTAGTTACAAGATTTTTGTAATCAGTTTTTGTTGAGACTCAGAGTTATTTAGTGAAGTTGGGGTTAAATCCTGTAGAGGTACAGGTCGTGGTTTTTTACACCTTCTTGAGCTAGGTGTTTTCCACGTAAAAATCATTGTGTTCTTTACTTTCTGTTTTACTGCTTCCTTAGAACACATCAGTGGAACACATCAGACAACCCGTTCCATCGATAAGTAACAGTTAGGCGAAAATAAGATAATCAGTAGGGCACGAATTCTTAACAAGTGGCATTAGAGCCATGTTTTCTTAAAAAGGGCTAGCACCTAAGACAAAGATCAATATGATGAATTTCGCACCACCTACTAGTCACAGTGAAGGTCAATCCACTATTAGACCTCCACTCTTTGATGGTTCTCACATCATTTGGTGGAAAGCTAGGATGGAAACATTCATTCAAGGTGAAGACTACGAGTTATGGGATAGGATCACTGATGGTCCTACTATTCCAATGAAGATAGAAGATGGAAAATAGGTCAATAAAGTAATAAGTGAATTCACTCCTGATGACTTATTGACATTCAAGAAAAATGCTAAGGCCAAAAATATTTTGGTCTGTGGATTAGGACCTACTGAATACAATAGGGTATCAACATGGACCACTGCTAAGAAAATTTGGGATGCTCTAGTAAATGCTTATGAAGGCACATCTCAAGTAAGAAAATTCATAATTTCTATTCTCTTCACTAAGTATGAGGCATTTAAGATGAAGGAGAATGAAACCTTGGATGAGATGATGACAAGGCTTACTACCTTAACAAATGAGCTGACCTATTTAGGAAAAGTTATATCTGAAGAAGCACAAGTCGAGATATTACTGGGGGTATTACCAAAATCAAAGTGAAATGTTAAGGTGACTGCAATCAGGGAAGCAAATAAGGATCTTGTAGGCATGACCCTGGATGAATTAGTGGGGAATTTAAGAACTTATGAAATGGAAATTGATGGAACTAAAATAGTAGCAGCTTGGGGATTTGACTTAGGTGATGATGGAGTTGATGAACTAGCACTCAGGATCTTGGAGATTCAGACTTGGAGGAAGAAGATGATGCTTCTGAGGTAAGTATACTTGAACTTAAAGAAAAGTTGCATTTGTTTTCTAAAATAAAGCTTATTTCCTTGATGTGTGCACTAATTGATGACTTCCCAGAATCAACTGCTTTCCGCTTTAGTGTGATTTATGAAGGCTAGGATAGGTTTGGTGATATCCAAAATAAATGAAAAGAGATCGGGGTCGATAGATGGCAGTTGGCAAGGAACTTGATCGCCCCCAAAAAAAGTAAATCGATGAGAAAAATATATAAATATAAATATAGAATAAACTCCGCTGAAAGTTAGGGATGAGCTATTCAACAGTCTTGCAAGAATCAAATTTGATTTTATTGATTTAGAAGCTTACAAGAACACTATTGAACAGGAAAACTGCTCTCTCAAGAAACAGGTTGAGCAACTTGATTCTTCGTATAATGATCTTAAGTGTGAAGTTCTAAAATTGACACTCTCTAAAAAAAGAAAAAACACCAAGAGTAAAGAACAAGAAAAAGTTGAACTTGAATTGGCCAAGTACAAAGAAGAGTGAAATAATGCAACAGAAATGGTGAATAAACTTAGTCAACAAGTATCTAAACTAAAACTTGACCTTGAAAGAGAAAACAGTTGGACAAATTCCTTAAGAATTGTTCATAAATTGAGTGAAAGATACCACAGTGAAAAAAATGGGTTGGGTTTTCACAAAAGTCTTGATATTTATCAAGAGTTGTGCTATATCTATGGAAACCTTGGACATCCAACCACTGAATGTCCAGTTGCTGCCAAAAGCAGATCCAGCAGTCTAAATCTGGCAAATAAACTATCTCAGACCAAGAAAAGGATAACTAAAATTGGTCAGAGAAATAGGTCACATAAACTATTGCCTGCATGGGCTAGAAGAAATCTGATTCAACCATTTACTCATAAGAAAGGACCCAAGCTTGTCTGGGTGCCTAAAGTTAACCCCTAGTTTGTTTTGCAGATGAGAGTGAAAGGAGGCAAGCAAAATTTGGGCATAAATAAAGCTTGCTAAAGAATAAGACTAGAAGAAAATAAAGTTACTTTCACTCACCATATTTAAAGGGGGAATGGATCATTTGAAAGTTGACCATATTTGTAGTGCTCGGGTAAGGGGGAAGCAAGGGAGATTTTTTACAAAAAAAAAAATAAAATAAGAAAAGCGGATGACTGTGAAACTGATGAGCATGCACAGGAACATGTTGTACCACCTGGTTCAACTGTTGTACAAATTGAGGGCATTTTGATAGGGGGTACAACAAATAAAGAAATGGATGCATCAATAAAACCGACACAAGTTGCTGGTAATTTTATTAGTAGTTCATAAAAATTGGTATTGTCAAAAGAATCTTAAGATATCTCATGGGAATCAATGGCTTGAGACTGTGATATCCAAAGGAAATAAATTTTACTCTTGGGGGCTATAAAAATGTTGTAATACCCCAGAAAATTTTCTTCATAAAGATTTCGTTAGAAACGTATCGAGTTCTACGCTTTAGAGCGATCCATAAATTTTCTCTGTAGTGTTTCTAATACATTGACCTACCATTGCATAGAGTATCGAATAATATTTCCAATAATATGTAGATCATCGAAAACGGACACTCGAGCGATGTGTTACAACCATTCCGATCGAACTGTGAACAGTAAAACGTGCAGGAAAAAAAGTACTGATGCCTGGCGTATTTTTTCTCCAAGTTTAAACGATCATAAATTTTTGTACGTAATGATCTGGGTGATCAACTATATATCAACGGAAATCTCTGAGAGTCCTCTTTCCAATGAAATTTGTTTCATCCAATTTGTCTATCGGAGCAAAAAGTTATGGTCGATCTACTTCAGCCTATCAATAGTGAATTTTTGGGTCAAATTCAAACGAGCATAACTCCTCGTACACAATGATATGGGTGAGATACTATGTATAAAACAGAAAGATATGACAGTCCTCTTTCTAATGAAAATGGTTTCATCAAATTTGGATGTCGGAGTAAAATGTTATGGTTGATCTACTTCAGACTATCAAAACAGTCCACCAAAGGACAGATTTGCAAATTATTTGATTTTTAGAGGTATTTTGGTCATTCCCCCTCACCCAAATACAGTCCAACCCCTATATTAAAGCCTATTAGAAACATTATATATTATATTTCATCAAATTCCCTCAAAAAGAAAACCCTAAGCTCCTACGTCCTACTTCAAGAACCTCCAAAGTTCACCATTAATTCTGCAAATTTATTCAAAATTCCAAGTTCCTATTTCAAGAACTCCAAGAACCATCATTCAAAGGCACGATTAACATCTCAAAAACGAGTATCGATCTAAAGTTCATCATTCAAGGTATGTGGGATTTTTCAACAAGAACTCTCTTTCATTCTTGTGCCTAAAAGTAATTTTCTTTACAAAGGCATGATTTTTATTTGATTTTTTATGAATTTGAAGCATGAACCCATATCTTATGATGATTATTATGAAATCTTGATTTTTATGATTTTGAAAGATGAATTTACATGTGTGGAGATATAAAGCATGAATCTTGAACGATATTTATCTTGATTTTGATATTTGGGTCGTGAATCCCCATTGGAAATTGTGTTTTTTTGAGTTAGTGTGTGTTATAAGCACGTTGATGTTGAATATTTGAGATATTTTTAATGATTTGACCTTTTGGTCTTAGTGTAGTTGTTTTGAACTCGAGTGTGAAAGAAAGCCACACCGTGGTTTATTTTGATAGATGGGAAGCATGATGGCTCCTGATTTATATTTATATATTACTGAAATTATTTTGTTGTGGATTGTCTTTGAAATGTTCTGAGCTATGTCCGGGAGAAGTCTTTAACACCGAGTGGGAGGTATAAAGCAACCTTACTTCCCTAGAACTCTGTGCCCCTGTAGGAGTGAGCCTGAGGCTTATTTATATAGTGATCACTAGTTTGTATGGATTTGATATAGATAGTCCTACTCCAATGTCAAGGCTAGGACAGATCTCCCCAACGTGGGTTGTACGTTGGAGACCATATAGCTCACATGGTTTATGTCGGTTATAGGATCTCCTAGTGTGTGTGTTTCCTTGTGCCTATCGTGAATGGTGAAGTGATTTGAAAGTGGAATTGTGAAAGTTATTCTTTCAAAAGATTTAAATGATATTTACATTACGAGAATTGATATTCTTAATGAACTGAAAGTGATTGACAAATTATATGATGACTCACATGTGTTATTGTACTTATTTCATCCTCTCATGATTATGATGATTTTCTTCGAGCTATGTGAGTCTTTAATACATCCTGCATATTTCTTATAAATATCTATGATGATGATGTTTGTACAACTGCATACACCCCCATATACTCAGTTCCTTTCCATGGTACTGACCCACATCTTTGGATAGCTTATGCTTCTAGACAGTTGAAACCCCATGAGGAAAATAACCCCACCCATGACCTTGAGTTGGCTGCTGTTGTGTTTGCTTTGAAAATCTGGAGACACTATTTGTATGGTGTCCATGTTGATGTATTCACTGATCATAAGAGTCTGCAGTATGTGTTTACCCAGAGAGAATTGAATCTTAGATAGAGACGATGGTTAGAATTGTTAAAGAACTATGATATGAGTGTGTTGTACCATCCAGGCAAGGCCAATATTGTGGAGGATGCCTTAAGTAGAGTGTCCATGGGTAGTGTTTCGCATGTGGTAGAAGGTAAAAAAGAGTTGGCTCATGATGTACATCGTTTGGCTAGATTGGGGGTTAGTTTGTTTGATTCTACTGAAGGTAGTATAGGCGTTCAAAGTAGTTCTGAATCCTCCTTGGTTTCAGAAGTGAAGGAAAAGCAATACTTAGATGCTAGTTTGGTAGGAGTCAGTCAAGGACCAAAAAGTAGAGGTTTTCCCCCAAGAGGGAGATGGTGTGTTGAGATTGCAGGGTAGATTGTGTGTCCCAAATGTTGATGATCTAAGACAGAGGATTATGGCTGAAGCGCACGGGGCACGATATTTTATTCATCCTGGTGCCACCAAGATGTACTGAGACTTGCGGGAAATTTATTGGTGGAGTAGCATGAAGAAAGATATAGCAGCGTTTGTAGCTAAGTGTGCAACATGCCAACAGGTTAAGTTTGAACACCAAAGGCCTAGTGGTATGATGCAAGAGTTTAGTATTCCTACCTAGAAGTGGGAAGAGATAAATATGGACTTTGTGATTGGTTTACCTCCTTCCCGACGCCATCATGATTCCACTTGGGTTGTGGTTGATAGGTTGACTCAGTCTGCTCATTTCTTGCCTGTTCATACTTCATAAAATGTTGAGTATTACGGTAGATTGTATATCCGTGAGCTAGTAAGACTGCATGGAGTTCCCTTATCTATCATTTCGGATAGGGGTACTTAGTTCACTTCGCAATTTTGGAAAGCTTTTCAGAAGGGTCTTGGTACCCAAGTTCTTTTGAGTTCTGCTTTTCATTCGCAGACCGATGGTCAGGCTGAGCGGACCATCCAGAACTTAGAGGATATGTTGAGAGCTTGTGCACTTGACTTTAAGGGAAGTTGGGATGATCACTTACCGTTGATAGAGTTTGCTTATAATAAGATTTTTCACTCTAGTATTGTCATGGCTCCGTTTGAAGCCTTATATGGGAGGAAGTGTAGATCACCCATAGGTTGGTTCGAGGTGGGTGAAGCGGCTATGAGTGGTCCTGATTCGGTATTTGAGGCTATGGAAAAAGTTAAGTTGATTAGGGAGAGGTTGAAAACTGCGCAGAGTCGTCAGAAGTCATATGTAGATGTTAGAAGGAGAGACCTTGAGTTTGAAGTTGGTGACCTAGTGTATCTGAAAATTTCACCCATGAGGGGGGTGAAGAGATTCGGAAAGAAAGGGAAGCTTAGTCCCCGTTATGTTGTTCCTTACAAAATTCTTAGCTGTGTTGGTAAGGTAGCTTATAAGGTCGAGTTACCTTCTGAGTTGTCCTCTGTTCATCCAATATTCCATGTCTCCATGCTTAGAAAGCATATTAGCGATGCTGTGGTAGTGGATTCCTCTGTGAGTGCTGACATTCAAGAAGATATTTCTTTTGATGAGATTCCTATTGAGATTTTTGATTTCAGTGTCCGAAGACTAAGGAACAAAGAAGTTCCCTTGGTCAAGGTGTTATGGCGAAACCAATCTATTGAGGGTGCAACTTGGGAAGCTGAGGCGGATATGCGATCCAAGTACCCGCACCTATTTTCTGTGAACTCCGATCAAGCCGAAGGTACCATTCTTTCCTAAATCATGTACTTTTGATAAAAGTTGCAGCAGTTCAGCTGTCATTTATTATGTGTTCAGCTATAGTTTCTTGAATTTATGCATTCTATGTTGCATTCCGAGTGAGAAACGATGTGCTAATGAGTCTAACGACTGGATTCAGCTATATGCTCTATTCTCCATCTAATCTTGGCATGTCTAGAGTCATTCGAGGATGAATGTTTCCAGGGGGGGATAATGTAATACCCCGGAAAATTTTTCATTGAAATTTTGTGCGTAAACGTGTTGGGTTCTATCTTCTAGAATAAATTATAAATTTTCCTTGTGGAATGTCTTAGATTATGACCCACCATTGAGTAGAGTATCGAATAATATTTCCAACAATATGTGAATAATCCAAAACGGACACTCGAGCGACGAGTTATGAACATTCCGATCGAATCGTGAATAGTAGTGAACAGTAAAACGTGCAGGAAAAACTACTGAGGCCTGACGTATTTTTGCTCCAATTTTAAACGACCATAAATCCTTGTACATAATGATCTGGATGATCTACTATATATCAATGGAAAGATCTGCGAGTCCTCTTTCCAATGAAATTGGTTTCATCCAATTTATCTATCAGAGCAAGAAGTTATGGTCGATCTATTTTAGCCTATCAAAAGCGAATTTTTGGGTCAACTTCAAACGATCATAACACCTCGTACACAATTATCTGGTTGAGATACTATATATCAAAGGAAAAATATGAGAGTCCTCTTTCTAATGACATTAGTTTCATCCAATTTGGATATCGGAGTAAAATGTTTTGGTTGATCTACTTCAGACTATCAAAATAGTCCACCAAAGCACAGATTCGAGAATTATTTGATTTTTAGGAGCGTTTTGGTCATTCCCACTTCCCAAAATCCGTCCAAACCCTATATTAAAACCTATTTGAAGCATTATATGTTATATTTCATCAAATTCCCTCAAAAAGAAAACCCTAAGCTCCTACGTCCTACTTCAAGAACCTCCAAAGTTCATCATTAATTCTGCAAATTTATTCAAGATTCCAAGTTCCTAGTTCAAGAACTCCAAGAACCATCATTCAAAGGCACGATTAACATTTCAAAAATGAGTATCGATCTAAAGTTTATAATTCAACGTATGTGGGGTTTTTCAACAAGAAATCTCTTTCGTTCTTGTGCCCAA
>NW_025892367.1:6579-17472 GCF_002878395.1 Capsicum annuum | reverse complement strand
TATAAAGCATGAATCTTGAATGATATTTTTCATGATTTTGATATTTGTGTCGTGAATCCCCATTAGAAATTGTGTTTTTTGAGAAAGTGTGTGTTATAAGCACGTTGATGTTGAATATTTGAGATATTTTGAATGATTTGACCTTTTGATCTTAATGGAGTTATTTTAAACTCGATTGTGAAAGAAATTCACAACGTGGTTGATTTTGATAGATAGAAAGCATGATGACTCCTGATGTATATTTATATATTACTGAAATTATTTTGTTGTGGATTGTCTTTGAAATGATCTGAGCTAAGTTCAGAAGAAATCGTTAGCACCGAGTGGGAGGTATAAAGCGACCTTACTTCCCTAGAACTACGTGCCCCCGAAGGAGTGATTCTGAGGCTGATTTATATAGTGATCACTAATTTCTGTGGATTTGATATCAATAGTCCTACTCCGATGGCAAGGATAGGACGACTCTCCCCAACGTGGGTTGTACGTTTGACTCCATGTAGCTCACATGATTTATGTCGGTTATAGGATCTCCTAGTGTGTATGTTTTCTTGTGTCTATCGTGAATGGTGAAGTGATTTGAAAGTGGAATTGTGAAAGTTATTCTTTCGAAAGATTTAAATGATATTTACATTATGAGAATTGATATTCTTGATGAACTGAAAGTGATTGACAAATTATATGATGACTCACATGTGTTATTGTACTTATTTCATCCTCTCATGATTATGATGATTTTCTTCGGGCTATGTGAGTCTTTCATACGTCCTGTATATTTCTTATAAATATTTATGATGATGATGTTTATTCAACTGCATACACCCCCATATACTCGGTTCCTTTCCATGGTACTGACCCACATCTTCGAATGTGGGCTGCATTTTCTCGGGATGTAGGTTCAGGTGCTCAGTTCCAGGTTCGACGGTGATTCTTTGGGCACGCTATTCTACATTCTTTGTTGTGGTGAGTCCTCATGTTTCGAGGACGTAATGTCTGATGTTGGTTTCACGGAATTGTTTACATTTGATAACTGGGTATGGGTTAGTTGGGGCATGTCTCAATGGCTCGCTGGTTTTATTGATTTTCTTAGAGGCTTGTCAGACTAGTATAGATGTTGGGAGTTGACTAATAAGTCGTACTTTGTTATCTTTCTGAAATTCTTTTATTTTTGGATGATGATTACTCTGTTGATATTTGAGGGTTATTTATCGAAACCCCATTGATTTGTGTTGAACTGAATGAAAATGGCTCAAAGGGTTAGCTTGGGGCTACTCCTAGCCTCAAGCACCATGTGACGCTCCGGGACCTGTTTTTCGGGGCGTTACATTTACATAGGCGCCGCCTATGCTATCGCCTATGCTTTCTAGTGGCCATGTGAGATTGGTTAGGCGACGCATATTACTTTGAAAGGCCATAACTTCTTGCTCGGGTGCTGGATTTTAGAAAAATTTGTATCGTTGGAAAGCTAACTCGAAAACCTGTCATTTTACACATAGTAGGCATTCTAATTCGACATATACAAAGAATCATGGTCTATGGAAGCTGACACAAATTACAACATCCACTAAAACTTAATCGATCGAAATAGTTGCAACTCATTCTTGAGATGAAGGACCTCTATGGTCTAAATTCAAGCTTGAATAGATTCACATACTACACAAATAATTAGCATGCCATATTGGCATAGGATTTATGGCTTTGGGATTATCAGCACATCGGAATCATGGTCTATATTATAGCCCAATATGTGGGGCGTTACACCATGGATAGGATAACAAATCACTTTGGCTAGTATAGTATGGCATTAAAATGGTTTTTCGATGATGCCAAAAGGTGGAAGATAATAGGGTGGTGCAATGTTTATAACCCATTCTAATATTTTATACTTTAGTGCCTACAGGTGAAGGTGGTTGAATGCACAAGACAAGAGGTTAGTCATCATCAAAAAGGGGGAATTTGTTGGGTACTCTATAGTTTTGATGATTGACAAACTGATAGAGATGGTCCACGCATAGCAAAGCAGATTTCCAGTTTCACTGATTGATGCAGACAAGATTGCTTAAAGACAAGAATGAATAAGCAAGCCTAATTTTGATAGACTCAAGCTACTGATCATGTGGGGAATATAACAAGTTGAATTTGATTGAAACACTTAATGATAAGGGAAAGCAATTTGAGTTGAAAAAAGAGTCCTACGTGAAGAAGATGTTTTACTTCTAAGTATATCTTGAAGAGTCCTATGTGTGGGAGGCGAAAGATTCTGATAAATAAGCTTGTGCTGATTTAAAAGAGTTGGAGTTTTACTACAACACGAAGGAGACAAGAGTTGGAATTAAAGAAAGAGTCTCACTTGAAGTAGAACTCTATGTAATGATAGTTTTGATTAGAGGGGGAGTTTGAAATAAAGAATGACTCTTTAGAGAGTTGTTCTTAAATAGAAGATGCAACAGTCAGAATAAACCACACACTTAAAAAAAAAATGACAATCAACAGATTGACTTTACGAAGTGCTACTCAATCACTGAAGAAACACGTTGAAGAACCTGGTCCTCAGTAAAGAATCCAGCTAAGAGTTTTAGTATTGATTTTTATATTTTTTCATTGTGTTTGAACTATTGATGTAATATTAGTTTCTGTGTGTTATAAACTGAATTAGGAGCTAGTCTTTGAGTTGGGAAAAACTCAGAGACTTTGGAAAAGCATACCTTGGGAGGTGTGTGTAGTTAGGAACTAGAGTTTAGAATTCCTAGTTGTTGAGTTATAGGGATTTGAGTTTATAATTCCTAGTTGTTGAGTTATAGGGATTAGAGTTTATAATTCCTATTTGTTGGTTACAAGTATTTTGTAATCAATCATTGTTGAGGCTCAGAGTTATTTAGTGAAGTTGGGGTTAAATCCTGTAGAGGTACTGGTCGTGGTGTTATACAACTCTTTGAGCCAGGTTTTTTCCACGTAAAAATCATTGTATTCTTTACTTTCTGTTTTACTGCTTCCTTGGAGCACGTCAGTGGAACACGTCAGGCAACCCGTTCATCGATAAGCAACAGTTAGGTGAAAATAAGATAATTAGTAGGGCACGAATTCTTAACACATGCTCCTTGAACATCGTGTGAAAAACTCTAAAAGATTATATTGTGTAGGCTAACAAGAATATTCAGGATTTTCAAAATGTCATGAATATTCAACTTAATAATGTTGATTTGAGACACACGTGCAATTTGCGTATTTAAATCTAGTATAAATGCAAACGAATGTATGTGTCATAAGTGTCACACAAGCATATCTCACTCATGCATGTGGGACACGTGTTTTCCATGAAAGTATCATTAATGCATGAAGGACAAATGTTAGACATGCACATATAATTCATGTAAAAAAAATGGAGGAGAAGAAGTGGGCCATTTGATGTAATAATTTAAAAATTAGGCCAATATTTGTAATAATTTTAACATATTTGGAGTACAACTTAATTATTCTCTTTATAATTTCTATAAAAGCCCTTGCCCATTTTGTCTTAGAACATCCTAACCTAATTTGCCTCAAGCTCACCATTATCATTCTTTAACCCTAAATTCCCTCAAGGCTAGAAATTGAGGCATGGAGCAGAGGGGTATGCGTTCAGGTTTCCGTTTTCATCCAACGGATACGGAAGGACTTACATTTTTGGAAAAATTCATGGCAAAAAAAGAAATGAATGATTCTGGATTCAGAAGAAGAGCTGTGTCGCTACTTCATCACAAAGAAAAATAGCAACCTTGGCAATTTGAAACTACAAGATGAGGGATAACCAGTTCACCGCGATTCATCATCTTCGATAGTTGTTATTGGATGCAAGAAAAGGATGCGTTACATGGTTAATAATGAGGAGCATAGAGATACGATGGACACTACTGGCTGATGAAGGAGCACAAGCTCTCTAAGGTTATTCTCCATCAGTTTGATGATGACCGTAGAGACTATGTTTTGTGTGCTATCAAGAAGGAAGTTTGTTAAGACTTGTTCTTCGGAGATAAATAATGTTTCTGTGGAATTTGGAGCAATCCAAGTATGAAGTTTGAAGAATCACATGAAGCTATTAAGGTTGAACCATTACAAATAGCTGCTAAGGATGTTTTATATTTTCGAAGATTAGTGATGTTTTCTCGTTTGTGCAATTAAGGCATGGACGAATCTTTAGATTCTGATTTAGTAAATTAATATCTTTAACTTTAATTACTACCTGTTGCTTTATTTTCTCTATCTATATAGTCGTTGTGATGCCATTATTTTCCTTTCAAGCATGCAGTTATTGTGTTGTGCAGTAAAGCTATAAATGCAGTTATTGTGTTCGCAAGTGTCATATCTCTTATTTTTGTTTTTCACTTTCCCCCTATTTTACTAACCCCAAGTATTGTAATACTATTTACTTGTTATTAGTGTCTGATTAAGAGTTAGCTTTAGCTTGTATCAGATTGAAAAAGAACTTCAGAATGTATCTGATTGATAGAGCTTTATTTATAATTAGAAATGAAATATTACGTGATAGCCATGCTTTACTCACTGAAGTATTCTTGAAGAAACAGAAGGATAGATCGAATGTCTCGTTATTTCCATGTTAGTAGCGAGACAAAACTTTTGGAGGTCGGCATTGAAATTACGCTGCACTTATTGGTCATTTCTTCGCTTTAGATGGATTATTGGTTTCATATTCCAATCAGTTAATTGAGAAGAAGCATTCTGGATTCCTCGTGACATTTTAGCGCATCGCTCTTTAGTCCTGTTGAATTGGGTAAGGATCGGAGGTGTCTCGGAGAACTAAAGGGAAAGTGGTGGAAATGTCAGTAATGTCTAAAAAGTTTAGCAACATTTGCAACTATAATATACCGTTTATTTTGATGAATAACATCTTATGTTTGATCGAATGCAACAACAACAATAACAACATATCGAGTGTAATAGCACAACTCCGGTTTGGAAAGGATAAACCCTATCCTAACATTGGAAAGTCAAAAAGTTGATTCCGATAGACCCTTAGTTCAATATTAGATATTAAAGTGGTGAATTAGAACAGCGATGCCCAATATGAAAGAGAACGCATTACAGGCATCTAGTCTATTCTTTGAATAGCAAAAATAGATTGCACTGTAAACTTAAATGAAATGTTTGCGACCTTAAACTTAATTAATGCTATCAATTCGGGCATACCAATTTTACTCTAGAACTCGACTCGATGGACTTAGTTAACATGCTCAAAAACAGTGGGGTAACCAATATGAAGCTCAAACCGATGATAAACTCTATCAACAATATCAAAAACAAAGTCGAGATGCACGTTCGACACTGTTATAGAGAAGGAAATCTAGTAGCAGACTTCTTAGCAAAAATGGCCTCCAACTCAATCCAAACTCTCATCACTCACTCTTACAACATTCTTCCGAGACAAGCTAGAGGAGCTTTCTTTCTAGATAAATGGCAACTGCCAAGCATTAGAAGTAAATATGATAGAGCTAATTTCTTTGTAAGTTAATTAGTTTCAGGTTTGTTTCATCTCCTAGAAGGTACTAGTTGATTGTGTAAGCCTTCTAGTCTTTTGTGGGTGTTGGTTTCACCTAGGCTTAGTGTTGTATTGAGGTCAGGTCTAGCCCCCCCTCTGCTTCTTTTTTTCTAGTACAACACAACCCGAAAAAAAAAAAAAAATGTTTGTGACTGGCAATTGTTCACATTGTTTCTGCATAGGCTGCATTGGCAAATATGTTACTAAAAAAATATTACTAGAAAATGTTTGCGTTGTCAAGTGTCCTGATATTGGTTGTAAGGCTGTAATTAAACCAAATTTATGACGAGAAATTGTTCCTAACGACTGTCTAAATCTCTTGTTTTGGGTTCGCATAAATTGTACTATCCTTATAAGTACTGTTCAGTAATGTTGGTGGTCGATGGGAGTGACACGCACTGTGATAGACACTGAGTGTCCTAATTGTCATAGATTGTTTTGTGCTCAGTGCAATCGACCGTTGCATGAGGGATTGGAATCCAAGGAGTTTCAACATTTGGGCAGATCAGACGAGAGAGGGAAGTGAGATGTGATGCTGACAGGAACTGCTAAGAACAAGAAATCGCGGAGATGTTCCAAGTGCAAGCGCGCTATGTTGAAAAATGAAATAATGACTATAGTTGGAGAGTGAAATCAATTATATTACTAGTAATTTTATGTGATATTATCATTGTTATCTTTATTTGCATCGATGAACATAACAAAGAATCCGCACTCTCTAGAGTCGGATAGAGTTTTGCAAATACTTTTCAGGGAAGTAGGCTATAGAAGCTTTGATGAAATTGAACTAATGGTATAAAAAAAACTTACTGACTTAGCTCCATTACTGGTATTTATTGAATATCTGTTATGTTTTGGTCGAACGAATACATTTTATTATCTTCATGTATTACCTGCTCTATTTGGAGCTTACATTGCATGGAAAATTCACTAGCACCTCATCAGCCTCATCTCGACCACACTACTATTTTCTAGACTTTGCCCCTATACATTTGTTCTTTGTATATACTTTTCTATCCAAGCTGTATCTTTACAGTTTACTCTCCCCCTTATCTGATCAACAAATCTACTTTTGCTCTCCTATTGGATTTTCCTGATCACATTTGCGGGCCTCGGAACCATGTTGTTCCACAGTGCTTGATTCCTTGATTGCCATATGTGGTATATTACCACTGCAATTGTTGCCCAGATGATGCTTCTACTGATCTTGCCTACTGCCTTCCTTGCCATGCTTTTCCATATATTCTGCAGGTCTGTGTCGCGCAATTTAATGTTAAGCCTCTCCAAGATCCCTTCCAGGCATAGTCTTGAGAATTTACATTCAAACATTAAGTGTTCTATTGATTCCAGAGCTAGGTCACACAGTAAACACTTGTCGCTTTGGCATACTCCCATTTTTACCAACCTGGTTCTTGTTAGCAACCTTCGATGCATTGTCAACCAACAAATGAAGCTATGTTTTGGAATATTTCTACTATTCCAGACGCCCCTCCACCCAGGCCATTCATTATTGGCCCTTATCCTCCAGCAGTAGCCACTATGAATGGTGTATTTACCCACTACAGTTATCCAATGATTCTGTATGTATCCTCCTCGAAATCTCTCTTTAATTGAGCATGTTTTCCTCCAATACCAACAACAATCTTGGGGTGGTTGATATTGCCTCCAATTTAGCCCGTTTATGTATACATGATCCACCCATTTCACCCCTAGGTTATCCGCTTTGCATGCCACATTCCAGACATACTTTGCAATTCCAGCCTCATTCAACAAAATACTATCAATTATGCTCAGTCCTCCCTCTTTTTTTGCTTTGCATACCACATCCCATGCTACTAGAGGAGGTTTATTTGTGTGTACTGCTCCACTTCATATGAAATTCTTACAAACTGCTGTAATACCTTTTAACACCTTCTTTGGTAATAAGAAGATAAAAGACCAATATGTATGTATGTGCATTAGTACTGAATTGACTAATTGTACCCTGCCAGCATAGGATAGGTTCCTGGTTCCCCAAGTTTTGATTCGGCTGGTCATCTTGTCCAATAAGACTTCACAATCCATTGATGTAAGCTTTTTTGCAGATATAGGGGCCCCTAGATATTTAAGTGGCAATGCACCAGTAGTATACCCAGTCAACTCTTTTAGATTCTCAAGTACCTGCGTATTTATATTCACCGAGAAAATATTTGATAGCATTTGTACACAAACCAGATGCATCCGAGAAAGTCTTCAATCCATGAAGCATAAGCACCACTGATTCAAATTCTCCTTTGCAGAATAAAAGCATATCATCTGAGAAGCATAGATGGTTGAGTCTCAGACTTCTGCACTTGGTATGGAATGTAAATCCCTCTTGATCAGCCACCCAATCCATCATTCTTGAAAAATATTCTATACAGAGGACAAAAATCCAAGGGGATATTGGGTCCCCTTGTCTCATTCCTCTTTTCCCTTTTATCGCTCCATATACTCCACCATTTAGTGCAATGGTGTACTCCGTAGATGTAATGCACTCCATTAAGAGTTTGATTAACTTAACTGGGAAGTTCAACACATACAACATATCTTTTACAAACTACCATTCAATTGTGTCATATGCTTTTCTTAGATCAATTTTAATAAGGCAACTTTTTGTGGTGGCTTTCCTGTTATACAACATTACCAAGTCCTGACAAATAAGTATATTCTGAACTATTGTTCTTTCTGTTACAAAGGTACTCTATGTGTCTGATATAATATTAGGGAGCACCTTTTTCAGTCAATTACATAGCACTTCTGATATCAATTTGTCCAGGGTATTACAACATGAAATTGGTCTGTAATCAGCTACTGTCTCTGCATGATGTCCTTTAGGAATCAGAGTGATCATTGTATCATTTAAGCCTTGCAACATCTGCCCCGTTTTAAAAAATTCCTTGACCCCCGCCTCTACATCTCTCCCTACTATCTCCCAACTGTCTTTGAAGAATTTGCTTCCAAAACCATCAGGCCCTAGCGCTTTATCGCCTTTAATTGCCCATAATGCTGATTTAATCTCCTCTTTAGTGACCTCTTGTACCAGCATGCTACATTGTTCATCCGATACCACAGCTCCCCTTCTAATAATTCTGCTATTAGCTGGCTGCCTCCCATTCATTTTTGTGCCCAATAGCTCTGTGTAATATTCAATGAAAGCTCTACTGATGTCATCCATGTTGGTTTTGACTTCCCCTCTAGTATCCTTTATAGCCAAAATTCTATTCTTGTTCCTTCGGGCCTTCAAATACCTGTGAAACAGGGCAGTGTTCTGGTTCCCCTCTTGTAGCCACTTCACTTTGCATTTTTGGTTCAGGTACTGATGTTTTGCATTTTGCAGTTGTTCACATTGTTTAGCCAATTGCATCTCTTCATCAAACAATTCTGTACTTGGTGACTGTTGTATTCTTACTTGACAATTCAGCAATTGTTCCATTGCTACGGCAACCTTGATTTTCAATAAATTTCGTAGCCAACTAGTATGCTTGAGTATAACAAATTTTGCAGCAGGGAAATAGGTTAGCAGAAACCATCCACTTATAATATAAAACTACAACTGATAGTATCCTACGCTTTTCAGGATACAATATTATATCTCACTTTTGAATGCATAAAATACCTATAGTCCTATCTTTTGAATAAAAATATCAGCATAGGAGCTAGTGGGCGATTTACCGTGTGCAACAGTCCCAACTCTCAACTTGTAGTCTAGAAGAAAAATCTTCAATATTCTCAAACTCCTCCCCACATGATAAACAAATGTAAATACATATTGTAAATAGAATACCATTGTACACGAGATAATCAACAAGTGATAATCTTACAATCTACACCCAAAATCACATTAAAATCTGTGATATCTATGATGATAAGATCTACCCTAGTATCAATACACTTAATCTACTACTAAAGAAATACCTAAAGTAGTAGATATATACATAGGTTCATCATAAGTTTAACACAACAAATTCAACCTGTGATATTTATGAATAGGTAGATCCGAGATCAAATAGGTACACAATTTACCCAGTGAAATCCCACAAAGTGGAGTATGGGGAGGGTAGAGCGTATGCAGACCTTACCCCTACCACGTGGAGGCACAGAAGCCGTTTCCAGAATTGGACCTCTAATAGGTAAAGCATATTTTAGAATGATCTACTCATTTTTCTCTTTGGACCAAGGTAAAAAGAAAAGAAAATGTGATGTTTCATGCTAACAGTAAGATGATTATTTTAGTTTTTTTCCTGCAAAACTAAACTAGGAAAAGAAAAAGAACTAGCAATCGCTTAGATTTGCGAAAATTGCTTTTGAGCCAGCCCATGATCAATACGATATTGTACATACACCCTATTACATGTTCCTTGACATTAAAGGAATCCCTTGAAGCACAGGCGTTCATGACATTTCTAATCGACTGTCCTATAATTTTTACCAAGATTAGGATGATTTCGCCAATTATGGTTGGGCACTTCAACCATGAATGCATAACGGTAAGAGCATTCAATTAGAAAATAGGTAAACATTATTGAATTGGTAAATCCGAGATCAAATATTACCAATTTTAGATGATGACAGGCTAAGATAGTACTTGTGATAACTATATATGAATCCACGTCCTCTACCCTACTAGGAAAATTATAAAATGGCCACGTTAGTCTTCGTAATCAATTATGAAAACATGTGTGTCTACATAATATTCATATTATAAGTGGATTTAGACTTGTGGAGAATGTTAGCTATGAATATAGATGATGCTATCTTACAACTTATTGACAGGGCTGAGTTATACATATACTATTGACCTAATGACTATGGTGGGGATCATGTCACGAACCCTAATTCTGAAGCTAGGACAGGCATCGAATGAGCCACAACCCACTAGGCAAACCATTGCATTCAATAACCAAACTCAAATTAAAGTCTGAATTCTCATTCATCCTACCACATCCTAATGCGACTGATTAGGATTCCTTCATGATAGTCATACCTTTTGACTTATTTTATGGGACATGTTAAAGTGATATGATGAACCAATTGCATAGCTTCACTGAAATCTACTGCAAGAATCCTAATACCCTAACACCACCTCTAGACGATAATAATAGAGCCTATACCAGCTAACCCTACTGCCATTCCTACCTAATCATAGAGAAATATGTAATAAAGTGCACCAACTCACTACACCCAAAGAACCCCTAAATGGAAATGGCATGTGAGATGGTCATGATGAACCAAAATGGCCACCAAAACTTAAAACATCCAAATATGAAGTCTGGCCTAAGCTCTAATTGCTCTGCTATCTGTATGCTCTCCACAATGCTAGATATGATGACCTCAATTGCAAC
>NW_025892367.1:0-6479 GCF_002878395.1 Capsicum annuum | reverse complement strand
CGGGGAATGAAAGTTGTGAATTAAAAAGTGAGGAAAAATTTTGGCCAATTAAAAAAAAAGAGGGAATTTTTTTAATGGATAAAGCGTTATTTTTTCTATTGATAGAGGGGATTTAAAACCCCATAATTTATAAAGGAGATTAAAACTCCCGAAAATTTATAAGTTTTTGCGGCAAATTTTTAATCCTCGCACTTTATATAAATTTATGGAGGTTAAAATAACCTCCGCAATTTAACACGTTTTTTGTAGTGTTATGTACTTCCACAGTGGAGGGTTATGAAATTTTGGCAAGGCATGTGATGATGAAACAAAGCCAATAAAAACAGATGCGTATTTCACACCGTATTCATCCAAGATGACGGTACTGGAAAACGTCTTCAAAAGAATGAAAATTCAAATTCCCTATCTCAATTTTACGAGAATGATGGACTACATAAAAGATGGCCATCCATTGTTATAGAGTAAACCAAATTTGACGGATAAGGAGAGAAGATAACAATGGATATATCAAAATTGTAGTCATCAGTGTCTTCCTAAAAACAAACACTATGCTCCATGGACTCTTCAATTTTATTTTTTTTAAGAATTGTGATAAAAGTATATTTCAAAAAATACTTAATAGTTTGTCAGATGTTTAAGAAAATATGTTGATTTTTATTCTGAATAAAATCAATGAAACTATTATAATTTTAATAAAATGATTTTGCAATATACACTTCAAATTTAAAAACTAAATGTATGTTTAGGGTTATTCATTATTGTTCCGTTAATTAAAATCGTGTAGTGACTGTGAAAAATTTCTTGGTAGGGATTACCAACCCTGGAGATGCTTTAATCGATGCAAATTAGGATTAGTCATGTTGTTGGGTACTATGTAGTTTTGATGATTAACAAATTGTCACATGAATGAAACATGTTACTTGAGCTGCTCCACACATAGGAAAGCAGATTTCCAGTTTCACTGATAGATGCAGACAAGATTGCTTAAAGAAGAGAACGAATAAGCAAGTCCAATTCTCATATATTTAAGCTACTATCATGTGAGGAATATAACAAGTTGAATTTGATTCAAACAGTTAATGATAAGGGAATGTAATTTGAGTTGAAAAAGGAGTCCTACATGAAGAAGCAGTTTCACTTCTGAGTATATCTTGAAGATTCTTATTTGTGGGAAGAGCAAGATTCTGATAAATAAGCATGTGTTGATTTAAAAGAGTTGGAGTTTTACTACAACACTAAGGAGACAAGAGTTGGAATTAAAGAAAGAGTCTCACTTGAAGTAGAACTCTATGTAATGATAGGTTTGATTGAAGGAGCAGTTTGAAATAAAGAATGACTCTTTGGAGAGCTGTGCTTAAATAGAAGATGCAGCAGTCATAATAAAACACACAGTTAAAAAGCAAAAGGCACAATCGATAGATTGACTTTACGAAGTGCTACTCAATCACTAAAGAAACACGTTGATTTTTAGAATTGATTTTTAGAGTTGGTCATTGTGTATGAAAAATTGATGTAATATTAGTTTTAGTGTTATTTAAACTGAATTAGGATCTAGTCTTTGAGTCGGGTTAAACTTAGAGACTTTGGGAATGCATACCCTTAGAGGTCTGTGTGTAGTTAGAAACTAGAGTTTATAATTCCTACTTGTTGTGTAAGAGGGATTAGAGTTTATAATTCCTAGTTGTTGAGTTATAGGAATTAGAGTTTATAATTCCTATTTGTTGGTTTCAAGATTTTTGTAATCAGTCGTTGTTGAGGCTCAGAGTTATTTAGTGAAGTTGGGGTTAAATCCTGTAAAGGTACAGGTCGTGGTTTTTTACACCTTTTTGAGTTGGGTATTTTCCAAGTAAAAATCATTGTTTTCTTTACTTTCTGTTTTACTGCTTCCTTGGAACACGTCAGATAACCCGTTCCATCGATAAGCAGCAGTTAGGCAAAAATAAGATAATCAGTAGGGCACAAATTCTTAACAATTGGTATCTGAGCCAGGTTGTCTTAAAAAGGGCTAGCACCCAAGACAAAGATCAATGTGATGAATTTCACACCGAAGGTCAATCCACTATTAGACCTCCACTCTTTGATGGTTCTCACTTCATTTGGTAGAAAGCTAAGATGGAAACATTCATTCAAGGCGTAGACTACGAGTTATGGGATAGGATCACAGATGGTCCTACGATTCCAATGAAGTTAGAATATGGGAAACAGGTCAAGAAAGTAAGAAGTGAATTCACTCTTGATGACTTATTGGCATTAAAGAAAAATGCTAAGGCCAAAAATATTTTGGTTTGTGGATTAGGACCTACTAAATACAACAGGGTATCAACATGCACCACTGCTAAGCAATTTTGGGATGCTCTAGTAAATGCTTATTAAGGCACATCTCAAGTAAGAAAATTCAGAATTTCTCTTCTATTTACTGAGTATGAGGCATTTAAGATGAACGAGAATGAAACCTTGCATGAGATGATGACAAGGCTTAATTCCTTAACAAATGAGCTGACCTCTTTAGGAATAGTTATATCTAAAGAAGAACAAGTCGAGAAGGTACTGAAGGTATTGAAAAAATCAAAGTGGAATGTTAAGGTGACTGCAATCAGGGAAGCAAATAAGGATCTTGCGGGTATGACCCTGGATGAATTAGTAGGGAATTTAAAAACTTATGAAATTGAAATTGATGGAACTAAAATGGTAGCAACTGGGGGATTTAACTTAGATGATGATGAAGTTGATGAAGCAGCACTCATGGCTCTTGGAGATTCAGACTTGGAGGAAGAAGATGATGCTTCTGAGGTAAGTATACTTGAACTTAAAGAAAAGTTGCATTTGTTTTCTAAAACCAAACTTATTTCCTTGATGAGTGCACTAATTGATGACTTCAAAGACTCAACTTCTGATAGGGATGAGCTATTCAACAGTCTTTCAAGAATCAAATTTGATTTTATTGATTTAGAAGCTTGCAAGAACACTGTTGAATAGGAAAACTGCTCTCTCAAGAAATAGGTTGAGTAACTTGATTCTTCGAATAATGATCTTAAGTCTGAAGTTCTTAAATTTACACTCTCTTAAAAAGGAAAAAACACCAAGAGTAAAGAACAAGAATAAGTTGAACTTGAATTGGTCAAGTACAAAGAAGAGTCCAATAATGCAACAGAAATGGTGAATAAACAGAGTCAAGAAGTCTCTAAACTAAAAATTGACCTTGAAAGAGCAAATACATTTACAAATTCCTCAAGAGTTTTCATAAATTGAGTGAAAGATATAACAGTGAAAAAGCTGGGTTGGGCTTTCACAAAAGTCTTGATGTTTATCAAGACTTGTGCTACATCTGTGGAAACCTTGGACATCCAACCACTGAATGTCTAGTTGCTGCCAAAAGCAGATCCAGCAGTCTATATCTGGCAAATAAACTATCTCAGACCAAGAAAAGGATAACTAAAACTAGTCAGAGAAATGGGTCATGTAACCTGTTGCCTACATGGGCTAGAAGAAATCTAATTCATCCATTTACTCATAAGAAAGTACCCAAGCTTGTTTGGGTGCATAAAGTTAACCCCTAATTTGTTTTGCAGGTGAGAGTGAAAGGAGTCAAGAAAAATTTGTGCATAAATGAAGCTTACTAAAGAAATAAGACTAGAAGAAAATAAAGTTTCTTTCACTCACTATATTTAAAGGGGGAATTGATCATTTGAAAGATAGCCAGATTTGTAGTGCTTGTGTAAGTGGGGAGCAAGGGAGATTTTTTATTGAAAAAAAAACAAAGTGAGAAAAGAGGATGACTGTGAAGCTGATGAGTATGCACAGGAACATATTGTACCACCTGGTTCAACTGTTGTACAGACTGAGGGCATATTGACAGGGGGAACAACAAATAAAGAAATGGATGCATCAATAAAACCAACCCAAGTTGTTGGTAATTTTGTTAGTAGTTCGTAAAAATTTGTGTTGTCAAAAGAATCTTGAGATATCTCATGAGAATCAATGACTTGAGACTATGATATCCAAAGGAAAGAAATTTCACTCTTGGGGGCTATAAAAATGTTGACTATGCGGGTTACTAATTGACTGGAGAAGCACCAAAAGCACTAAGTAGAGAACATTTTGAAAGGAATAGATTAGACTTCGGTATGATTAAAATTGCATGAACTCCCCTCAATGATTGACTAGAATAATCATTTTTCTTTTTAATCTTATTAGCTAAAAAGTTATTCTATTCAGTCTTGCACATTTAGTTGTGTGTCCCAATTTCAGATTTTTGACTTTTCTAACCTAATTTTGTATCAGATTATGCAGAAAAATAGGTACAAGCAAGCAATTGTGATCACAAAGTTCTTCTTAGCAGGTATGTTCTTCACTGACATAAGTATAGGCTGTCTAAGTTAAAACAGTTGAGCACACTTGTTCAATTCCTCACACTTCATTCTCCCCTTATCTTATAAAGCTGACGAATTGGTTCACCAAACTTTCTCTTATTCTCTCTAAATTGTTGGGCACAAATATGTTAATCCTACACCAGAAATTCCTTCTTCTCTCTCAACCAAAATATTATTTGTGTACCTTGGATTTGTCAAGATTGATCATCAATCACATGTAGCATGATTTTTCTAAGAAATGAAAAGGGATATGAACTTCCTTTTAGTTACTAATTGTCAATACCTAATTTTGTTCCTCCTGAAGACCCAAGTTACACATTTTTATCCCTGTCTTACCACGTGCCCTCACCCGTATGATTATATCCCATAAAAATACAAAAATAACAAACAAACTAACAAACCTAATCCCCAATTATTCTTTTGTAACAAAATTAACCACCCCTCCTATCAATTTTGGACAACACATCACTACCACATGCCCCATACCCTACCCCACCTGCCCTACCCCAATACCCACCCTCATAGCCTATATACACGCACACATATTCTCAGAAGGGGGGATGATTTTTGATCATCAGGAACAAAAAAAATAATAACACAGTATATCTCAAGAAATTTTTTTTTCTTCTTCTCCAAAAAAATTGAACGTTACCCACACTATACACTAGCACACACACAGAGAGAGAAATCGTGAGTGAGAGATATCTATGAGAGAGAGAGAGATTCAAGAAACAAAAAAATAATAGAGAGAGTGAGACGGATCGAGAGAGAGGTACAGCGGGGGTGAGGTTATTCCGGTGAAAACCTCACTGGAACTATCACCAAAAAACTCTCTCCCACCGGGAAACACGTACACACGGATATCAGTGTGGAAGGGTTCGAAAAAAGGAAAAGAGCTTGAAATTTTCGGCCAAAAATAGTGAAAACCGGGAGAAGTTTAACCTGATTGAGCTTTTTTTCGGCGAAAAGCTTTCACCGAAATCAGTATCAAACACGCCGGAATCGCCCTCAAGCTCGCCGATCGGTTTTTGTCTTCTCGTTGTTTGATCGATACCATCTCAAAATCGCTAAAAACTTTCTTATTTTCCTTCGATACTTGGACGAGATCTAGTCGGCGTCTACTGTTCTGGTCGTCTCTATCGTTGTCTGCACATCAGAGCTCCGGTAAGTCACAAGCGGCGACCCGATTACGACTCCGATAGGGTCGGTCACGGATGGTTTGAAATCCGAGTGTTGGGGGTTCGTTTCTAAGGTTTTCGTTCTAATTTTAAATCTGTCCCATTTGTATTTATCATACTGAGTTGGATTCTTGGTCGGATTGATGCTCTCCGGTCGAGTATTTTGGTCTTCGAATTTTGTTATTATCGACAAGGATCAGTTTCATCGAGGTCCATTCTTCTACTGATCTTTATTTTATCTTGACTCTTCATTGATGTTGTGGGTGTGGATGATTTATTTGTTGTGTTTTTGTTTTGAATCTTTGTTGTTTGTGTTGTTTTTGAGGTTGGTTTCGGATTATGAGATGTGATTGAAAAATCGAAGCATACACTAATCATGTGGTTAAAAATGGACTTGGGGGATAAGACCTAAAATTTGATATAATTGGATATTTGGATTAGTTGATTTCAATGTGTGTTTAACTTGAAACGAGCACTAATTGAACTTGGTAGTGTCGTGATACGCCGATTGGTTTAGGCAAAGGTAGGTTGGGTAGGTAAATCTAGAAATTGTGGGTTGATTGAGTGTTTGAAATTTGATTGAATGGTTTGATTTTTGCTTTTGAATCAATTGTATAATTTGGTCGGGGAATGCCCCGAAGTATCTGTATATATTTATTCACCGGGGAATGCCCCGAGGTATCATGTACCCGGAAAATGATCGTGATGAAGGCCCGCGGCATCGGGTAAGGCATCAGAGCTTAGTCTAGAATTAGTTTAGACTAGGATTTATGTTTTCGTATTTTTATTTTTGGACTGTATAATTGGACTGGACTTTACATTTTTGGATTGTTTTGTTTCATTATTTTGCGTGCTTTTGTGTGGTTGGTACATTTCGTAATGCCAAAATAGTTGATACACTCTACCAAGCGACCGTGGTTCAACCACGGTC
>NW_025892366.1:0-3739 GCF_002878395.1 Capsicum annuum | reverse complement strand
TTTTAGATCTTTTGTTTTGTTGCAATGAGGAAAGCCTATAGAACATCACGGGTGACTTTCGGAATTTTTGGACATCGTTTAGGGCGCATTTGATTTCTAAAACAGTAGCACCATGCAATAAGCATGTGTCGCATGCTCCATCGCATGGTGGCAGCATGAGATATAGCATGCGTCGCATGCTCCAGTGCGGTGGTAAATAGCATGCGATGTAGGTCTGTTGCACGCATGAGAAATTTTCAGCATTTAAGTTTCGTCTCATTAAGGGCATTTTAGGTATTTTTTGACCCCCTCTCATCTTAAACATAGGATTTAATCCCTAGAAAGTCAAAATACACCCACATTCATCATCTTACTCTAAGAACTCTCTCAAGGGTTTCAAAATAAAGACCCTAATAACTCAAGATTCAGCCATGAATTTTAAAAATTGATGGGAGATTCGGAACCCCTAATCCGCAAGCTTCAAGAATCATCCATTATTCTTCATAATCGAGGTACGCGGGGTTTTCCTAAAATCTAATGGGCATAGAATTCATATTTTAAGAGTGGGGTTTTGAAATTTATAAATATAATAATGTTTTAGAAGTTTTGACGGTATTGTTTTGGTCTTTAGACCTTTTCCCCAAATCGATTTGAAATTGTGTACATGTGTATGTATGTGTTCAAGAATGATTATTGAATTGAGAGTATGATTTATATGAAATCCCTCTCTTGATGTAAATTTTCCCATGTTTCACATGATATGGATTGTTTTGAAATACATCTTGAAAAGCATGTTACGAAATACCGTAATTTATGAATGACATGGTTATGAATCTTGATTTCAAAAGAGAGGGTTGTTTGTATTGACAAATGTTGAATATCCATATAATTAAAGAGTGCATGGTTTTGCCAAAAGCACATGACCACCATATGTTTTGAAGGGTTTTAGCATGAGTTTTGTTTTATGTTTCGGAACATGAAATCTTTTATATTATTTGCACATGGGTGGTCTGAACTATGTTTTTATGAAAGATCTTGCTAAATACATTATGGCACAGAAAACACGACTTGCAAGTCTTGGTATGACGATATCAATTTAAACAATTCCATAACAAACACAGACAAATACAGACGTCAAACTTTATCAGATTTTCATGTTTTAGAACTTCAGAATGATGCATATTCAAAAAATGATAAAATAGGGTATAAAGAGATGTTAGGTGGTTCCCAAAGAAGGCATGAGTTCAGATAACTCATTTCAAAAAATCGTAATTTGCCGATCCAGGTTTTTATATTACGTTGGACTAGAGCCATGTGGCGTATCAGAATCAGAGACTCCAACCATTGCGGCACACTCTGATTGGGGGCTTCCCTGCCAAGTGAATGGAGGATTTCATATAGCCCGTGGAATATCATACTTGTAGCGGAGATCCACCTAACTCAGAAGTAATACAAAGATCAGAAATTATTTTGATAAAAATATCTTAGATTGTTCAAAATGATGCCCATGTGTTTTGGAAACTATTTTATACATGTTGTTTTGTTAAATTTCTCTCATCTACTTTATACATATACAAATAAACTATTTTGGTTTGCTTCACGTGCTAGTACTGTTGTGCTGACCCCCTCCTTCTAGGTTCTGGGGCACAGTCTAGGGGTCCAGATAAACAGTAGATATTTTAGATCGTAGATCAGATTGTGTAGTGATGAGCCTTCTATGATATAGAAGGCCTGGTTATTTCAGATAATTATCTTTAGTTATGTTTTGGTCTACTGGAGGCCTTGTCCCAACTTTTAGACAGTTTGTTTAGTTCATACTAGAGATTTCTCAGATTGAGTCAGACATTATCATTCAGATATATTTTGGATTTCAGTTTTCAGTATTATGATCACATTCAGATTGACCATGTTTTTGTATTAGATTTCTATTTTCGCATTATCTTTTAATATATGAATATTGTGCATGATTATTAGATAGAGAATACTATTTTGAGCCTTTATGATTTGGAATGCTCATCACGGCTAGGGTCTCGGTTCGGGTCATGATAAACTTTGTATCAAAGCACGGTTCATGGTCTCAGGGTGTCTGCAAAATCGCGTCGGGTAGAGTCTTGTTTATGGGTGTGTAGTGAGCCACACTTATAAATAGGAGGCTACTAGGCGTTTAGGAATGTCTCTCTTTCTACATGTTCTAGTTCGTGCAATAGGGCCAGAATGTTCCTGTTTCATACTCTAATTCGTGCTATGGTGTTGCCCATACAAAAATAAAAGTAATCCTAAATTCTTTCCTTACTCTGATGTTCTCAGACATGTCCCATTATTGGGGTGATTCAAGTGCAAAAAGTTTAGAATCTACATGGTATAGTCCTTTCTAATTGAGTCATATATGATTTTAAAAATTGTGCAAAGACTTGAGAATCCGTTTACTTCAAAGTGTATTGATGTGATTGTGAACCTTGATATTGATGAAATCGTGCTTTTCATCCTGCGGTATTGAGTGTATTCATTCCCTTTTCAAAAATTTATGTTGCGGATGTCGTGCTTTAGGGGGAATAATGTGTAACAGAATATTGAAACTGTATTTCCACCCAAACAGTAGTATGAGTTAAGGTGTTGTTGTCATGACCTATTGGTAATGAAATTATACCAAGAAATTGGTGATGTGAAGTCACATAGTTAAAAGTCAGAGTAAGGGTGACTTTTGTGTAAATAAATATTTCAGTTGAATAACCGAGGTTTGAGGATGATTTACCCCTTTATAGTGATAAACTAATATGGTAGCCAGTAGCATGTGTGGATGGTTTGGTAGTCCATGGAGGAATTATTTGACTCTGATTTTATTTATACAGAGTAAGATGTGTATTCTTAGTTCATTAGATATTCTGTATTAAATTTCTATCTCATGTAATCTTGTCATCAAGGTGTTGTTGAAAAATAAAGTCCAGTGAAGCCGTGTGGGGCTCCTTCGATTCACTAGCATAGTTGCCTTGTCATTCATCTCATTTTCTTGTTCAAAATACAAAAATCAAAGTCTAGTGAAGCCATGTGAGGCCTATTTCGATTCACTAGCAACTAATTGTCCAACTTGTTGTTCTTGTGTGGTTGAATATATATATAGCTGAATCTGTTTGCATGAGATTGAGTTGGTAAAGAGGTGATTCGTCCTTGTATGTTAGTTTAGTAGAAGGTAGAGAAGGAGTTGTTAGTCAGGGTGATTTGTCGGTTACTTGAAGTGTGAAAATGACTATATTAGCCAGTAAGTTATAATTATAGACTCATGGTTGTTATGGAAATTGAAAGTAGTCTAAATGTATGATTGAGTAAGTAAGTATGAGGTGAAAAATCCATATAAGTAGATAAGATTATATGGGGTTATAACATCATATTAAGTTTGATCATGTCTATTATGTGACTTTACCCCTTGACTTTTTTTTTTTGTTGGTAGTTATAAATTAGTACTACTTATGAGAAGGTATGTAGCAGATTTTGAGGTATTTGGATAGAATGTTCAAATTTTATAGATTAGTATATTATGTTGCACTCATCATTGGTGGTAGGTGATTGATGCTAAACTATAGGCTTGAATTTAAGGTTAGAATGTGGTGGTAAAAATAGTGGCATTAGATTAATGTTGTATGTTTTGTGGAAAAAAAATATTAGTAGACTTGAGGTGTTGAAATAGTACATCCTAATGAGTTATGATAAGGAAGACCATAAGGTCAAGATCGATTATTTTTGTTATGAAGTTCTAGTGTACTAG
>NW_025892365.1:0-1416 GCF_002878395.1 Capsicum annuum | reverse complement strand
CATAAGACTACCTTGAAGTTACCTTTACCCTTTACCTTTATCATAAGACTACCGTGAAGTTACTTTTACCCTTTACCTTTACCATAAGACTACCATGAAGTTACCTTTTACATTTACCATAAGACTACGATGAAGTTACCTTTTACCTTTACCATAAGAATACCATGAAGTTAACTTTTACCTTTGCCATAAGACTACTATGAAATTACCTATTACCTTTGCCATAAGATTCTCACGAAGTTACATTTATTATGGCAGGGAAGAGTAGCCATCCCTATGCGGTGCAAGATTACCATAAAGTTACCTTTTCTTATGGCGGAAACGAATAGTCGTCCCTATGAGCCGTAAGATTACCTTCTAGGATTACCTTACTTATGGTAGGAAAGGATATCTATCCCTTTACATCGTAAGACTATATCCTTTACCTAAAAGGCATTATCTTGAGAAAAATCTTGTAGTTCACCTAAAAAAGAAAAAGAAGAAAGAAAAAGGGGAACGAAAAAAAAAAAAAGAAGAAGAAGGAATGCTTACCTAAATATGGCGAGTATCTCGATCGGTAAAGATGGATCAAATTACACCCTTGAGTTTGCTCGCCTACCAAAAGTGTTGTAAATATTAGAGTTCTCTTTCCAAAAATAAAAAGGAAACTCACAATTTCAACACTCCCATGCCGAGATATGATTTGTCTTGTGAAGCCACGCAAACCTGAAATTGAAAACATATCAGCTGGCAGAGGCAAATTCAAAAAATTATATAGGATAATTCTGAAGGTTTTAAATCATGAATTTTGGACATGTTATATATTTTCGAATCTAGTTTCTAAAAAATCAAGCGGTTTATGATTTTATTGGTCCAACTTTGAGATATGAAAGTTTCAGTGAAGACGCGCAGATCTGAAATTTTCAGCATGGCAAAATTTAAAGTCAACGTCAAAATTTTGTCTAAAATAATGCTGAAGGTATTAAATCATGAATTTCAGATATGTTATATATATTTTTCATAAAAAGTTGGTAGCAATCTACTATAATCAGTTAAATGACCAATTTTGCAAAACACCTTTACACAATCAATGTGCATAACTTAAATCCTTCATATGTAATTTCCTTCAGTTTAATAATATGAAGTAAGAACTACGGAAATAGGCTCACCAAAATTTGGTAAAATGTATTTCATCGAACAAGTAACCAATAAGGAGTATAAATGTAAACTGTATAACAATAAAAACACACCCAACGTAATCCCGTAAGCGGGTTTTGAGGAGAATGGTGTGTACACAACTTTACCTCTACTTTATGAAGATGGAAAAGTTGTTTCCAATGGATTCTCGGCCCAAGTAAAGTAATATAGCTATAAACTGTATTGATAATAATTAGTTGAGGAAAAAAAGAATTGGCTTAAGATTATTTCAACCAAATA
>NW_025892364.1:0-1278 GCF_002878395.1 Capsicum annuum | reverse complement strand
TATCATGAGCATGAGAATACATGCATGAGACATAATAACTGACACTGATACTGTGATAACATGATTACTGAATCTGAATATAACTGATAACATGAGTGACTGTATCTGACAGTTCTGAATCTGATGGAACTATCAGAGTTCCATACTGTATCTGAATTAACTATATCTGACAGTCCTGAATCTGTAACATAAAATTGTAGGAAGTAGTTATCTAACGGACATGCCCCTAATACGCCATTATGGCTGAGTTGGGGTCCAATTTGTAACCCCAATTAGAAGGGTGTCAATACCGTGTCACCGATAAGGATAAGCTATGGGCAACACTCATCTGATAGTTTCCCCTATACAAGAATAGTGGGGCCATTATCTGACAGTGCTTATCCACCTCATCTACCCTCATCGGTAGTGTTGATGTCTTAACCTATGCTGGCTATATAGTTCTGGAATGCACGGATGACTGTGAAGGATACATCCTCATCTAATAGTGTGTATCCCCATTCTTGGGTTCACTCGGTGCTAATTTCTACTCCTATTTGAATAGAAATTGAACATGATTTACTGAACTGAACATGGACTGAGTTACTGAATTCCGTTGACTGATGAAATACTACTGATATCTGACAACTGACTGTGTTCATGAGATCATGGAAATTGCCTGAGTAATAAGATTGTCTAAAGTCTAAGGATCATGGCTTAACTGAGAGTATCGTGAAAACATGACAAGGCTCTAAGCACACAGCTAATGTTTCGGGTACAAGTTCCCCCAGGACTCAATGGAAGGGAACTGACCAAGCATAACTTACTTGAACATATAACTAAAATTATAATCCATAATACATTTATAGAAGCATTCCATCAAAACATGTGATAGGCATAACTTGTACATACATGGGGATTCCATGATATCATACTAGTTGGGCATTGTTCCTTCGTCTAGGAATTTAATCAAACACATGGTAGGCATAGACAACATTATACAACAATTAATCATCATGATTCATCTCTAGTTTTATCATCCTAGGGTTTATTCATAGGTTCACATGAATATACATCTATACAAATCAATTCCACATAAAATTGATCACCTAACATGGATTTGAATTCAATTGATCATTCTCAACATAAACAAAACTAACCCAACATGAAATTCATAAAAACCCTATCTTGTTCTTGAGAGGTTTTTGAGAGAAGAGAGTGTATTTTCGGTGAAGAGTGGCTGAATCACGTGTTAAAGGGATTAAATAGGGGTGGGAAATTGACCCTTTTATTCCTGGACGC
>NW_025892363.1:19801-29583 GCF_002878395.1 Capsicum annuum | reverse complement strand
TTAGTATATAACTATACAAATATATATTGTAATGTATATATATTGTAGTATATCTCATTTAAAGTATTACATATACATAGAATAGAGTGTATGTATGTGAATAGATCTTCTATAGATGTGTATATTTAACGTATATATGCGTATATATTTTATAAATTAGTATAGAACTATACAAATATATATTGTAATGTATATATATTGTAGTATATCTCATTTAAAGTATTACATATACACAGAATAGAGTGTGTATATGTGAATAGTTCTTCTATAGACGTGTATATTTAACGTATACATGTGTATACATAGAATAGAGTGTATATATGTGAATGGATCTTCTATAGACGTGTATATTTAACGTATACATGTGTATATATTTTATAAATTAGTATATAACTATACAAATATATATTGTAATGTATATATATTATAGTATATCTCATTTAAAGTATTACATATACATAGAATAGAGTGTATATATGTGAATGGATCTTCTATAGACGTGTATAGTTAACGTATACATGTGTATATGTTTTATAAATTAGTATATAACTATATAAATATATATTGTAATGTATAACTTTATAGTATATTTCATTTAAAGTATTACATATACATAGAATAGAGTGTATATATGTGAATAGATCTTCTATAGATGTGTATATTTAATGTATACATGCGTATATGTTTTATAAATTAGTATATAACTATACAAATATATATTGTAATGTATATATATATATTATAGTATATTTCATTTAAAGTATTACATATAAATAGATTAGAGTGTATATATGTGAATAGATCTTCTATAGACGTGTATATTTAACGTATACATGTGCATATATATATATATATATATAATTATATATATATATATATATATATATATATATATATATTGTAGTATATTTTATTTAAACTTTAAACTTTAAAGTAGTACATATATATTTGGATGGTGCGTATATATGTGTAATTGTGTATATGAGTCTTTGTTTTTTAAATTCTAATGTAGTATATACTATATATATAGTGTATATATATTGTTTAACGTATTTATAATGTATATAGGTGGGTGTATATAATGTATATTGAAAAAAAGTTTTTTTTTATATTTTTGACTGGTTTTGACCGGTTTTTTAATTGGGTTTGACCGGGTTTAGGTGGGTTTGACCGGGTTGGGTTAAGTGGGTCGGGTTAGGGTGGTTTTTAATTTTTTTACTGTTGGGCCCGGCCCGGCCCGGCCCACTTAGACCCCAACCCGGCCCCGGCCCGATCCTCAACTCGGTTAAATAACACGGGCCAGTTTCGGATTGGCTCGGCCTAGCCCACTTGACAGCCATAAGCCAAACCTATGCCCATCACTTTTGTCATTTTCATACTCTCCTTAACTAACCATATGAGGAGCATGGGTGTTGTTGGACTAAAACACCTTTAAAATACTTTTAACATGGTATGATATTGTTATCTTTGAGCTAAGTCACACAATTTTTCTCAAAAGATCTCGCAAACTAGTTGAATCGACCACAAACCCGATCTTGAAATAAACTCCAGAAGCCAACGTATGGCTATGAATCTGATACCATGTAGAGAATAGTAGAAGAAAGGTTTAGTTGGAGAGACCTTCTGCTAGCCCAAGATCGTTAACTAAGATCGAAAAATTCAACTAAGAAGAGAAAGCTATGAAAAGAGTGTTAAGTAGTTTGTACTTCGGGTACACAAAATTTGTATGTTACAACACCAACTTCAACTTGTGTTCAAGTATAAAGAAGAACACAATGAAGTATATGAAATACCCTCAACACAAGATCAAAATGACCTTTCCAAGAGGTGTATTTTATTTTGCAAAAATTAAGATTAAATAGAAAATAGCCAAGTCATCCGAATTCACGAATTTTCCTTAAGGAAATAATCCCCCTCACTATACCCGAGGTTGTGAAATTTTTCCTCCCAGGATAAAATGGCTAACCAGACCAACAGTATCGGTACCTCAAACGGTTGGAATATCTTCGAACTCACAGAATGTTTTAAGTGATCACACAGAATATTTTTGTGACAAGAGAGTTTTTAATCTAAAAATTTTGTACTAAACCTGTGGAGGAAACCAGGTTTATATAGCCACAACATGCCTCTTCTGAAAAGAGGCAATGGTTCACTCCAAAGGTTACACCTTTGCTATAAGTTCATGTCTGCTCATCAAAGATTGCATCTTTTCCTGAACAGTCATCTCATTTCATGAATCAGTGTGTCAATTCATTGAAGGATTACATCCTCCTGAAGCATCATTTTGAACAGTTCAGAATAATGTATCATTTCTAAAGCACTAGTTCAAAAATAATGCATCAGTTAACTTGAAACAGTGCAACTGTTACTGCATGTATATATATAAATAGAGGTACGAAACTGCAGAAAATTTTTTACTGCATTTTTCCTTGACATTCTTTAAAATTCAAATAAAGTTTGTCCAAAAAGATAGATCTCATCAATCGATCATTTGCCAAATTCAAATCCAAATTCGAAGCCGAAGCCGAAGATGAGCGAGTGACGACAACGACGGTGCGAGGCATCTATTATCTCTTGCCTCATTTGCCATATGGAGTAAGTTTTCTTGATTATAAACACTTTCAAGTTCTCTTCTTCCACTAATGTGGGAGAAAGAGCAAACTTTTTAATTTGGGAGTACACTTTCCATTTTAGTATCTCCTTCCCCTCCACCATTTTATTTTCCATTTTTTCATTCACACTTCTTTCATATACTATGAACCCAACAATCCCCTACATGAATGGGGAATGGCTATTTTTCATAAAATTTTTACGGACAAGTACGTGATCATCTGGATAAGTGGGTTTTCCTTTGAACTTTTCGTAGTGAACATGCATCGAATGCACTCGGTCAATCGATAGATTTGATATCTTTGAACCGTCGAGCTTTAATGTACACATAGACAATATATGTCACACAACCAGCCTTTTAACATTTATGGTTCTCATGGTTTTGTTCTTTTCAGCCATGAACACGTCTCGATTTTATGAGAGCTTAGAGAATAGGCCTTTACTAACATTCTCTTTGAAGCGGCTTCACTTCACCCTCGCATAGGTGATTTCTAAACGTTCAATCCTATAGATTAAACTATTTGGTCAAATCTGCCAAATTTAGATAATCATTATAAGACTTTTCACCTTAAGTCTTATCCTAGTTTACTATATATTGTCTACATCATGAGAATGGGTTGAGTAATTGACAATGTTGGACCTGTCAGACATAACTTTGTTTGTTCTCCTTGAACCTAGCTCTTGGGATCTCCAGTCTGCTAGGTATAGTTACCGCCATGATGACTCGTCCTAGGCCTTAAACCCATTTCCTTGGATGTTCTTTCCACTCCTTCTCTAGATAGGGCTTTTGTAAGTGGATCCGATGCATTATCCTTTGACTTTACATAGTCAATAGTGATAATTCCACTAGAGAGAAGTTTCCTAACGGTATTATGTCTTCATTGTATGTGATGAGATTTATCGTTGTACATTATGCTTTCTGTCCTACCTATTGCCGCTTGGTTATCACAGTGTATACATACTGGTGCCACTGGCTTGGGCCAATACAAAATATCTTCTAAGAAATTTCGGAGTCATTCTGCTTCTTCACCGGCTTTATCTAATGCGATAAATTCAAATTCCATTGTAGAGCGACCGATACAAGTCTGTTTGAATGATTTCCAAGAAACTGCTCCTCCACCGATAGTAAATACATATCCACTTATGGATTTTACTTCGTTCGATCCGGTAATCCAATTTGCATCACTATATCCTTCAAGTACCGTAAGATATTTATTATAATCCAAAGCATAGTTTTGAGTGTATTTAAGATAACCCAAAACTCTTTTCATTGCCATACAATGAGTTTTGTTGGGATTACTCGTGTACCGACTCAATTTACTAATTGCACATTCTATGTCTGGTCGTGTACAGTTCATTATATACATTAAACATCCCAATACTCTTGCGTACTCCAATTGTGAGTTTTACCTTCATTCTTTCGAAGTGCAAAGTTCACATCCAATGGAGTCTTGGCAATACCGAATTCTATATCCTTGAACTTGTCAAGTACTTTTTCGATATAATGAGATTGTGATAATGCTAACCCTTGTGGAGTTCCATGGATTCTTATTCCTAATATCATATCCACAACTCCAAGGTCTTTCATATCGAACTTACTCTCGAGCATTCATTTTGTTGCATTTATGTCAGAAATGTCTCTACTGATGATCAACATATCATCCACATATAAACACACAATGACTTGGTGATTTGGAGTGTTTTTAATATAAACACATTTATCACATTCATTTATTTTGAATTCGTTTGCCAACATGGTTTGGTCAAACTTCTCATGCTATTGTTTAGGTGCGTGCTTTAGTCCATACAATGAGTTAATAAGTTTACACACCTTATTCTCCTTTCCTGGAACCACAAAACCTTCAGGCTATTCCATGAATATTTCTTCCTCCAAATCTCTATTTAGGAATGCGATCTTCACATCTATTTGATAGATTTGAAGATCATATACCACCGCCAAGGCAATTAACATTCGAATCAAGGTTATTCTTCTTACTGGCGAGTATTATCAAAGTAATCAAGGCCTTCCTTCTGTTGAAGCGTTTTACTACAAGTCTTGTCTTGTATTTGTGAATAGTATCATCCACATTCATTTTCCTTTTGAAGATCCATTTAGAACCTAATGATTTATTTCCGGGAGGAAAGTCAACCAATTCCCATGTATGGTTGCTTAAGATTGAATCTATGTCACTATTGACTGCCTTTTTCCAAAAGGATGAGTCTGACGACGACATCACTTCTTTAAATGTTTGAGGCTCATTTTCTAAGAAAAATGTTACAAAATCTGATCCAAACGAAGTTGACGTTCTTTAACGTGTACTACGTCTTGGATTTTCTTCATTATGTACATTCTCGCTTGGTTTATCTCGAGGTCGTGTAGATCCTCCACTAGACTGTTCATGTCTAATTTTATACGGGTAAATATTTTCAAAGAATTCAGCATTGTCTGATTCAATTACCGTATTTTCATTAATATCTGAATGTTCGAATTTATGAGCCAAAAATCGACATACTTTACTACTTTTAGCATATCCTATGAATACACAGTCCACCATGTTAGGTTTTATCTTAACCCTTTTAGGTATAGGAACTTGAACCTTCGCTAAACACCCCCACACTTTGAAATATTTCAATTTGAGTTTTCTTTCTTTTCATTATTCGTAAGGAATTGATTGTGTCTTACTATGGGAAACTCTGTTGAGTATACGATTAGCCGTAAGGATAGCCTCCCTCCATAAGTTTTGTGGTAAATCAGAACTTATAAGTAAAACATTCATCATTTCCTTCAAAGTTCGGTTTTTTCTTTTCACAATTCCATTAGATTGAGATGAATATGGGGTCGTAGTTTGATGGATTATTCCATTCTCTACACATATTTGTGCAAAGGGAGATTCATATTCTCCGCCCCTATCACTTCTTATCATTTTGATCTTTTTGTCTAACTGATTTTCAACTTTAGTTTTATATTGCCTAAACGCATCTATTGCTTCATCCTTACTATATAACAATATCTAGTGCAATCGTCAATAAAAGTTATGAAATACTTTTTCTCACCACATGATGGTGTTGACTTCATATCACAAATGTCAGTGTGTATTAAGTCTAAGGGATTGGAATTCCTTTCAACGGACTTATAAAGATGTTTTGCATACTTTCACGTTTGACACTTTGATTTATTGCACTCAAAGTTTGGCAAAACTTCTTAGTTAATCAGTTTTCATAACGTTTTGTAATTAACATGGCCTAAACGTTCATGCCATAAATCATAAGACTCAAGCAAATAAGAAGAATTCAACCTTTTATTTATTTCAACAGTCATTACATTCATCTTATAAAGGCCTTCGGTCAGATAGCCTTTTTCTACATATATTTCTCTTTTGCTAATTACAAGTTTTCCAGAAACGGATACACATTTGAATTCATTTTTGTCTAGAAGTAAAACAGAAATTAAATTTCTACGTAACTCCAGAGCATACAAGACATTGTTAAGTGTCAAGACCTTTTCGGAAGTCATCTTTAAGCAAATTTTTCCTGTTCCTTCTACCTTAGCCGTAGCGGAGTTAGCCATGCAGATCATTTCTTTTACTTGAGCTTGAGCGAATGATGAAAACAACTCCTTATTGTCACATACATGGCGGGTGGCACCATAATCCTTCCACCATTCGCGAGGATTCCCCGTCAAGTTGCATTCTGAGAACATAGCACACAGATCATCGCATTCTTTATTGGATTCAATCATATTTGCTTGATCTTTTTTTTTGCCTTTCTTTGGGGCAAGGCTATCTGTGGACTCGTGGCCAATATTGCCACAGTTGAAGCATTTTTTCTTAAATTTTTTCTTGGGTTGATTGCTTCCTTGTTCAGCTTTCTTCCTTTTCTTGAAATTATTTTGGTCATCTTCTACAATATGCGCTCCATTAATTGTAAAATTCCCCTTTGACCTTCTTTCGGCAGCTTTATTATCCTCTTCAATACAAAGTCGGACAATAAGATCTTCAACAGTCATCTCCTTGCGTTTATGCTTTAAGTAGTTTTTGAAGTCTTTCCACAAAGGTGGTAGTTCTCAACTATTGCTGATACTTGGAAAGCATCATTCACAATTAAACCTTCTGCTAGGAGATCATGTATGATGACTTGCAACTCCTGTACTTGAGAGACAACAGATTTGCTATCTATCATTTTGCAGTCCAGGAACCGTGCAACAAGGAATTTCTTAATTCCCGTATCCTCCGTCTTATATTTTCGTTCAAATGCCCCCCACAATTCCTTTGATGTCTTGGTTCCACTATAAACATTGTAGAGGTCGTCTTGGAGACCACTCAGAATATAATTCCTGCAAAGAAAGTCCGAATGTTTCCAAGCTTCTACAATAACGAAGCGGTCTTTGTCCGAGGTTCCCTCGGGTACCTCAGGAGCGTCTTCGCTAGTGAACCGTTGCAGACATAAAGTGGTGAGGTAAAAGAACATCTTTTACTACCACCGCTTGAAGTTAATGCCCGAAAATTTTTCGGGCTTCTCCGCCGGTGCCATTGTTGGCGGAGCATTTGTGCGACTTGATGTGGTAATATTAGTTTTCCCCACAAACTTTGTCGCATCCATCATTTGACTTTCGTTAGTCATCTTTCCTATCAACAAAGACAGAAAAATTTAGTATTTTCATAATACTTCTTATAAAGTTAAATAACTTTTCAACTTTTCTTCTTGTTTCTAATTAATGATGGAGTTTTTATAACTTCAAATCGTCAACCGAGTGAACTTTAACTTGTGATGAAGATTTTATGTCTTCTAATCACTAGTTAAATTCAAGCGGAGTAGAAAGCTTAAAGCTTTAATCTCCAAAACCAAGTTATACAGATTCTGTAAAATTACTTATTTCCTTAATATTATTATTTCGTTTGTACTTCGAGAACACAGAATCTGTATATTACAACACCAACTTCAACTTGAGTTCAAGTATAAAGAAGAACACAATGAAGTATATCAAATACCCTCAATACAAGATCAAAATGACATTTCCAGGAGGTGTATTTTATTTTGCAGAAATTAAGATGAAACAGAAAATAGCCAAGTCGTCCGAATTCAAGGATTTTCCTTAAGGAAATGATCCCCCTCACTGTACCCGAGGTTGTGGAATTTTTTCTCCCAGGATAAAATGGCTAACCAGACCAACAGTAGCGGTACCTCAAATAGTTGGAATATCTTCGTACTCACAGAACGTTTTGAGTGATCACACAGAATATTTTTGAGACAAGAAGAGAGTTTTTAATCTGAAAATTTCGAACTAAACCTGTGGAAAAAACCAGGTTTATATAGCCACAACATGCCTCTTCTGAAGAGGCAATGGTTCACTCCAAAGGTTATACCTTTGTTGTAAGTTCATGTCTGTTCATCAAAGATTGCATCTCTTTTTGAACAGTCATCTCATTTCTTCGAACCATTGCAACCTTCTGTAGCCTCAGTTCAGAACAATGTATCATTTCTGAAGCACTAGTTCGAAAACAATGCATTAGTTCACTTGAAACAGTGCAACTGTTACTGCAAGTATATATATAAATGGAAAAATAAAGTTTGTCTAAAAAGATAGATCTCATCGATCGATCATTTGCCAAACCCAAATCCGAAGCCAAGCAAGTGACGACGACGACGGCGTGAGGCATCTATTATTTCTTGCCTCACTTGCCATGTGGAGTAAGTGTTCTTGATTATAAACAATTTCAAGTTCTCTTCTTCCACCAATGTGGGAGAAAGAGCAAACTTTCTAATTTGGGAGTACACTTTCCATTTTAGTGTCTCCTTCTCCTCCACCATTTTATCCTCCATTTTTCCATTCACACTTCTTTCATATACTATGAACCCAACAAAGAGAAGGAAGAACTTTAATAAGGAGAATACTACTTGAATTGATTTGTTTTTTTAGTTGATTACAAATGCTTAATGTCATCCTCTATTTATACTTGTGTAGGGATGATTCTAGGTACTACAAATCTAGAGTATTCTATGTTCTTCCACAAAAATCTCTCTCAAATATCTAACACCATCTAGTATCTAGATCTTTCCTAAATATACATATCAAATAACTATATACTATCCTTTTCTAGATTATTCTACCTAGAGTTACCTAGAATATCTAGATATTTCTTCAACATGATTATTCTAGAAATTACACTAGATAATCTAGAAATTTTACTAGAAAATCTATACTATCCAAAAAATCAACTTTAATATTTTTCACATTGACCTTATAAATAACTGAATATTTTTTTCAAACTATTAATGTGTAATGTTATTCACATATATCAGTTATCATACTATGCTTGTTAAAAAGTTACATGTAATTTGTTTTTAAGCGACTTGATAGTCAAAATTCATGTATACTATCCGTGTTGGGGGGGGGGTGATTTCAACTTTCAAATACGAAATATATATAAAAAATTATTAAACTACAAAGAGTGAATTAGGTAAAATGGTAGGCATCTATAAAGGTCGACTGGATCCATCAAATTTAAAATGTTAAATTTGCCTATAACGCATTCATCTTGTTAAAATACTATATTCGTCCTTGTCAGTGTATAGTAGTTAAAATTAGTAAACCACAAGAGCAGATGAAAGATTGTTAGCACTACTACGTATACATATTTATTTCTTACTATTATTATGTTCAATATCGTCATTGAATAGCTCCCCCAACTTTCATCTAAGTATGAAAATTGGTTATTCTTACGCTATTCAATTGGTTGTTTACCTAACAAAAGAGGTGTTTAATTAGCAAAAATGTGCTCTTATAAGTGTAGTTAGTTTTCTAGTTAGCGAGAGTTAATAGGCGTTTGGAGATGAATGAGATATATTTGCAAAAGAAATCCATTTCCATATAGGGTGAATCTTTTAGAAACACGTTGATTTGAATTCTTAAATTTGATTAGTTTGATGGAATAAACATTGTTTTTGCATTGCTTTACAAGAAATGTCTCCAAAAGTTTTCCAATCCAAGCATGTAAAAAAAGTTCAAAGAGATTCTGAAACCTTTTTCTCAAAACAAAAAAAGAAAAACACCAACACACCCCGTCAAATCAAGGTTTGGAGAGGGTAAAGTGTACGTCGGCCTTATCAAATCCCACAATCAAGGTCTGAGGAGGGTAACTATACGCAAACCATATTGCTATCACGGGGTCAGG
>NW_025892363.1:11608-16801 GCF_002878395.1 Capsicum annuum | reverse complement strand
TTATATACTAATTTATAAAACATATACACATGTATACATTAAATATATACGTCTATAGAAGATCTATTCATATATGTACACTCTATTCTATGTATATGTAATACTTTAAATGAAATATACTACAATATATATACATTACAATATATATTTGTACAGTTATATACTAATTTATAAAATATATATACACATGTATACGTTAAATATACACGTCTATAGAAGAACTATTCACATATATACACTCTATTATATGTATATGTAATACTTTAAATGAAATATACTATAATATATTTGTATAGTTATATACTAATTTATGAAATATATACACATGTATATGTTAAATATACACGTCTATAGAAGATCCATTCACATATACACACTCTATTCTATGTATATTTAATACTTTAAATGAAATATACTATAATATATTTGTATAGTTATATACTAATTTGTAAAACATATACACTTGGATACGTTAAATATATACATCTATAGAAGATATATACACACCATTCAATATATATGTACTAGTTTAAATAAAATATATACTACAATACATATATATACTACAATATATATATATATATATATATATATAGTTATATACTAATTTATAAACCATATACATAACGTATACATTAAATATACTCATCTATAGAAGATATATACACATATATATATCATTCAATATATTCACTACTTTAAATAAAACATACACTACAATATATATATATATAAATATATATATATATAGTTATATACTAATTTATAAAATATATACACATGTATACGTTAAATATATAGTACTTTAGATTTAGAAGATATACACACACACACATATATACATATACCATTCAATATATACACTACTTTAAATAAAAGTATAAAACATATGTTACTTAATATAATAAATTAATAATACTTGATAGTAAATTAATAATGTATTAAAACTAAGTTTTTAATTTCAGTGAAATTTTGAATTTTCAAAAAAAAAAAAAGCCTTAATCGGGCCTGGTTTTAACCCAATCCGGGTTGGATTCGGGCTGAATTAACCGGGCCCAAATGAAAAATCCAACCGGACCCAGACCCGGACCCGGACCCCTAAAACCTTTGGACTTACCGAGCCGATTTAATTATGTGAGCCGGCTCGGACCGGTTTTAACCGTCTCGTTTGATGACTTATTGACTTTGTTTGTCGATGGGCTGTTTTATCATATTTATCCATAACTTTAAAAAACACATACACATAAAAAGAAGGTAATTATAGGTTTGGGTGGCAATAGATATTCGGTTGATGTGGATGGTACAAAGTAACCATCTAAATTGGCTCATGAATAATGATGATAATTGTTTGGGAGAGAGACTGTTGCGTGTACGAACAAAATCGTAAAATAAATGTTGAAAAAAAAAAAAGCTACTATAAGACATAGCATTGCTTTAGTGATGTTAGCCATTTGAAAAAATCGTACGCACTTTACCCGAAATCAGACTATATTAAAAATATATTTGCACTCTTTCAGCCCAACAAAGTGACATCTCACCACAAGTAAAATTGCACTACTAATGCAAAATTATTTTTTTGTTTCATTTGTCATTTTTATAATTTAAATCCATTGTATACAAAATAAATATCAAGCACGTTGAGAATGTGAGATAGGGTCCCACTAATTGAGTCATGCATGCATTACCCAATCTCACAGGCAATCTCAAGTTGAATCTACTCATAATTTTATTTTATTTTTGTTTAAACCACCCGATGTCCGATACTCGCTTTTTAGAAGTCTGACTATATCCGAATTTGCTCTGCGTCGTACCCCATTTTGGAGGAAAGTCGTGCCCCATTTTGGAGGAAAAGCTCCTAACAGAGTATTTGTCCATACGCAGAGTCAAACCATCGACCTCTGGATAGGGTAGACCAATTCCTTACCATTGGGATACCACTGCTGTTGGTGAATCTCCTCATAATTTAATTGGTCTTCTTTGTTTGTTGGTCATTACATTTAACAAGAAAAACTAATTAAACATGATTTTTCTGCACAAAGTCACATGAAACTCATGTTTACTTGTCTCTATATGATTCTTTCGTTACTTAATAAATGCTACTAATACAATTCATATATAGTCTTGTCTAATTTGATCTAAGAAGAAAAAAAAACATATTTATTGACTTTTAATCTATGAAATCAAATTTATTGACTTTTAAATTAGTTGGACTAATAATTTTGGATTTAGAAAAACAACAAGGGTTTATTTGCTCTAAGTCTTATACCTAATGGCACAATTTTGCTCCCATTTAATAGATATTTGGGAGTTGGGATCAATCATGCCCTAGATGATACAAAGTTGGAACACACATTTATGTTGGATATTCGGTGGTGGGCACAATCGATTTCTCTCAACTTGAATTTTATTATTGTAGGTATAGATTCGCTTCGATCTTATGCTCACAATCCAAACAACTTTCTTTCTGACTCTCTCATATTCCTCGGTTGTTGCTTGTTTCAGCAACTCTTTACTTGATCGCTCACTTTTATATGTAAGCATATACCTATAACTCAAATAGACACTTCTATTTATAAGTGGTGATGAAAGAAACTCGCTAAGGTATTTATTACTCTATTCTAGAATGTTCCTCCAACTACATAATTGTAGAACTATCATTTCTAGAATATTTCTCAATTTTTCTTTCTACAACACTCTATCTAGAGATCTTTCTTTTATTCTCTACAACTCTTGAATATTCTAGATTCTTCTACGCAGTGTCTTGAATATTAATTAAGTTGGTGATGAATTCTTAACAATTTACCTCTCTCGTTTGTAAAATAAGTATTCTTTTCTTTTCTCACTAACGGAGCTATTAAAAATAAACATAGAAAATGTCATATCTGCCTATATAATTTGCGAAATATTTTCTTTTTTAACGATTCCATTAGTTAAAAACACTAAGCCATTTAGCAAACTATAGGAGTAAATGTGTGCCAACTTTATAACTTAGAGGGCATAATTGACCTCACAAAAGTTATCAGAAGCAAAATTAATTAATTATATTATCATCAATAATAGTCTATGGGCAATTTTAACCCTTTGTGGATTAAAAAATAAAATAGCAGTAGATTAATAGGACTCAAAACGTGATAGCAGTAGACAATAATCCAAAATTTACACTGATCATATATATTCTGCAAGGCTTGGCCACTATCCTCGAGACTCGAGCACTATGTTTTACCACTGAGATTTTTAATATAATAAAAAGTATAAATAACATAAATATCAAATTTTTTTTAAAAGTAATTACATTTTCTTTTATTTTTTTAATTATTTTACTCTTTCTCCCTATTAATATACATAACATAGTAGATATATACATAGCAGCACTCTGTGTACATGTTGAGATTTTTGTAATATGTTTAGGGAGTTGGAATTTTTTGTAATATTGAAAACATAAATTGTGCATTTGTGTAATTTTTAGGAAGCAAATTAAAAAATAATGACTGAGCATTATTCATTATCTTAAGATAGATTATATTATAGTATTGATTATACATTTACTAATCATCATGGTACCCATGTTATGCATTTTTGCCAACAAAGTCGTAAAGTGCTACCTTCATCATTGAAATATTCAAAGTACTTCGAACTTTTCTCTCATTTTTTCCTCAGTCTTTGACATTACTATAGATAGTTTTATGCTCTTAATGCTTTTATCATTTTAAGAACAAACAATTCAAGTTGAAGAAATCGTTTATCACATCACACGTTTTCTTTTTCTTGATGATAAGTCTAACTTAGGCAAACAAATAATCTGTGGGTAAATGATCTCTTATAACTACTTATAATTTAAGTAGAAGTATCTAATAATTAAAGTTAATAACTCATATGATCACTCAACTATGAAATTTTATCCCAGAAAGTCACTTAATTTTGATCTTAACCTCAAAAGTCATTCAACTATGAATTTTTATCTCAAAAAGTCACTCAACTTTGTTCTTTACTTTAAAAGTCACTCAACTATCACATTTTTACTCAAAAAGTCACTCAACCTATTTAATTTTTTTAAAAAATAGAATTTGCTTACGTGAAATTTCTATTTAAAATCAAAATTCTAAAAAATAAAAAAGTATTTTTTTAATGACTGGTTTATCCTTATTCCCCCAATTAATATTTCTCCCTCCTCTTTCTCATTTTTCTTCTTCTTTTCACTTTCTTCCCATAAATTTTTCATAACTCTAACATTTACAGTATAATCTAGAAATTAAGAATTATAATTATACAAAATGAAATTACTATTATATTTTATCTTTGCATTTTATTTTTCTTGTCTTTGAAAAGAAAAAAAAACAATAGGAAAAAAGAAGAAAAAATAAAATAAACTAAAATATCGTGCACTTTCCTTTTTCTCTTTCATTTTTCTTCTTCTTTTCACTTTCTTTCCATAAATTTTTTCATAAGCCACACATTATAATCTAGGAACTGACAATTTAAAATTTTACGAAATGAAATTACTATTATATTTTATATTTGCATTTTTTATTTTTTTTGTCTTTAAAAAAAAAAAAATAAAGAGATGGAAAAAGAAGATAAATAAAATAAAATTATAAAGTATTAAAAAGGAGAAAAGGGAAAGTGCACGATATTTTAGTTTATTTTATTTTTTCTTCTTCTTTCCTATTGTTTTTCCTTTTTTTCCTTTTTAAAGACAAGAAAAATAAAATACAAAGATAAAATATAATAGTAATTTCATTTTGTATAATTATAATTCTTAATTTCTAGATTATATCATAAATGTTACAGTTATGAAAAACTTATGGGAAGAAAGTGAAAAGGAGAAGAAAAATGAGAAGAGAAGGATAAAAAGGTATATTTTTTATTTTTTAAAATTTTATTTTTAACTAGAAATTCCACATAAGTAAATTCTATTTTTTAAAAAATAATTAAATAGGTTGAGTTACGTTCTGAGTAAAAATGTAATAGTTGAGTGACTTTTGAAGTAAAAATCAAAGTTGAGTGAATTTCTGAGATAGAAATTTATAGTTGAATGACTTTTGAGGTAAAAATTAAAATTAAATGACTTTCTGGGATAAAATTAAATTACATAGTTGAGTGACCATTTAAGTTATTAACTCATCAATAATTAAGTGTGATTTCTACCATTCGGTTCAACTATATTGAATTCTCACCTATTACTGTAAAAAAAGA
>NW_025892363.1:7867-8608 GCF_002878395.1 Capsicum annuum | reverse complement strand
ATTTTACTTGTGGTGAGATGTCACTTTGTTGGGCTGAAAGAGTGCAATATTATTCATTTCGGGTAAAGTGTGCACGATTTTTTCAAATGGCTAACATCATTAAAGCAATGCTATGTCTTATAGTAGCTTTTTTTTTTCAACATTTATTTTACGATTTTGTTCGTACACGCAACAGTCTCTCTCCCAAACAATCATCATTATTCATGAGCCAATTTAGATGTTTACTTTGTACCATCCAACATCAACCGAATATCTATTGCCACCAAAGCCTATAATTACCTTCTTTTTTTTGTGTATGTGTTTTTTAAAGTTATGGATAGATATGATAAAACAGCCCATAGACAAACAATGTCAATAAGTCAAATTAAGGGTGTCAAACGGGACGGTTAAAATCGGCCCGAATCGGCCCACATAATTAAATCGGTCCGATAAGTTCAAGGATTTTAGGGGTCCGGATCCGGGTCTGGGTTCGGTTGGATTTTTCATTTGGGCCCGATTAATCCGGCCCAGACCCAACCCGGATTGGGTTAAAACTAGGCCTCGTTAAGGCTTTTTTTTTTTTTTTTTGAAAATTCAAAATTTCACTGAAATTAAAAACTTAGTTTCAATACATTATTAATTTACTATCAAGTATTATTAATTTATTATATTAAGTAGCATATGTTTTATACTTTTATTTAAAGTAGTTTATATGTTGAATGGTATATATATATATGTGTGTGTGTGTATCTTCTAAATCTA
>NW_025892363.1:7189-7767 GCF_002878395.1 Capsicum annuum | reverse complement strand
GTGTATGTTTTATTTAAAGTAGTGAATATATTGAATGATATATATATGTGTATATATCTTCTATAGAAGAGTATATTTAATGTATACGTTATGTATATGGTTTATAAATTAGTATATAACTATATATATATATATATATATATATTGTAGTATGTATATGTATTGTAGTATATATTTTATTTAAACTAGTACATATATATTGAATGGTGTGTATATATCTTCTAAAGACGTATATACTTAACGTATCCAAGTGTATATGTTTTACAAATTAGTATATACCTATACAAATATATTATAGTATATTTCATTTAAAGCATTACATATACATATAATAGAGTGTATATATGTGAATAAATCTTCTATAGACGTGTATATTTAACGTATACATGTGTATATATATTTTATAAATTAGCATATAACTATACAAATGTATATTGTAGTATATCTCATTTAAAGTATTACATATACATAGAATAGAGTGTATATATGTGAACGGGTCTTCAATAGACGTGTATATTTAACGTATATATGTGTATATGTTTTATAAATTAGTATATATAACTATACAAATATATATT
>NW_025892363.1:6622-7089 GCF_002878395.1 Capsicum annuum | reverse complement strand
ATAGTATATTTCATTTAAAGTATTACATATACATAGAATAGAGTGTATATATGTGAATAGATCTTCTATAGATGTGTATATTTAACGTATACATGTGTATATATTTTATAAATTAGTATATAACGATGCAATTATATATTGTAATGTATATATATTGTAGTATATCTCATTTAAAGTATTACATATACATAGAATAGAGTATATGTATGTGAATAGATCTTCTATAGATGTGTATATTTAACATATATATGTGTATATATTTTATAAATTAGTATAGAACTATACAAATATATATTGTAATGTATATATATTGTAGTATATCTCATTTAAAGTATTACATATACATAAATAGAGTGTATATATGTGAATAGATCTGCTATAAACGTGTATATTTAACATATACATGTGTATATATTTTATAAATTAGTATATAACTATACAAATATATATTGTAATGTATATATATA
>NW_025892363.1:0-6522 GCF_002878395.1 Capsicum annuum | reverse complement strand
AAATTAGTATATAACTATACAAATATGTATTGTAATGTATATATATTGTAGTATTTCTCATTTAAAGTATTACATATACATAGAATAGAGTGTATATATGTGAATAGATCTTCTATAGACGTGTATAGTTAACGTATACACGTGTATATGTTTTATAAATTAGTATATAACTATACAAATATATATTGTAATGTATACTTTATAGTATATTTTATTTAAAGTATTACATATAGATAGAATAGAGTGTATATATGTGAATAGATCTTCTATAGATGTGTATATTTAACGTATACATGTGTATATGTTTTATAAATTAATATATAACTATACAAATATATATTGTAATGTATATATATATATTATAGTATATTTCATTTAAAGTATTACATATACATAGATTAGAGTGTATATATGTGAATAGATCTTCTATAGACGTGTATATTTACCGTATACATGTGTATATATATATATATATATATATTGTAGTATATTTTATTTAAACTTTAAAGTTTAAAGTAGTACATATATATTTGGATGGTGCATATATATGTGTAATTGTGTATAAGTGTATATATTTTTTAAATTCTAATGCAGTATATACTATATATATAGTGTATATATATTGTTTAACGTATTTATAATGTATATAGGTGGGTATATATAATGTATATTGAAAAAAAGTTTTTTTTTTTATATTTTTGATCGGGTTTGACCGGTTTTTTAATCGGGTTTGACCGGGTTGGGTTAAGTGAGCCGGGTTAGGGTGGTATTTGATTTTTTTACTATTGGGCCCGGCCCGACCTGGCCCACTTAGACCCCAACCCAGAACCGGCCCGGCCCTCAACCCGGTTAAATAACACGGGCCAGTTCCGAATTGGCCTGACCCGGCCCACTTGACAGCCATAAGCCAAACCCATGCCCATCACTTTGTCATTTTCATACTCTCCTTAACTAACCATATGAGGAGCATGGGTGTTGTTGGACTAAAACACCTTCAAAATACTTTTAACATGGTATGATATTGTTATCTTTGAGCTAAGTCACACAATTTTTCTCAAAAGATCTCGCAAACTAGTTGAATCGACCACAAACCCGATCTTGAAATAAACTCCAGAAGCCAACGTGTGGCTATGACTCTGATACCATGTAGAGAAAAGCAGAAGAAAGGTGTAGTTGGAGAGACCTTCTGCTAGCCCAAGATCGTTAACTAAGATCGGAAAATTCAACTAAGAATAGAAAGCTATGAAAAGAATGTTAAGTAGTTTGTACTTCGGGTATGCATAATCTGTATATTACAACACCAACTTCAACTTGAGTTCAAGTATAAAGAAGAACACAATGACGTATATCAAATACCCTCAACACAAGATTAAAATGACCTTTTCAAGAGGTGTATTTTATTTTGCAGAAATTAAGATGAAACAGAAAATAGCCAAGTCGTCCGAATTCACGAATTTTCCTTAAGGAAATAATCCCCCTCACTGTACCCGAGGTTGTGGAATTTTTCCTCCCAGGATAAAATGGCTAACCAGACCAACAGTAGCGGTACCTCAAACGGTTGGAATATCTTCGAACTCACAGAACGTTTTAAGTGATCACACAGAATATTTTTGAGACAAGAAGAGAGTTTTTAATCTAAAAATTTTGTACTAAACCTGTGGAAGAAATCAGGTTTATATAGCCACAACATGCCTCTTCTGAAAAGAGACAATGGTTCACTCCAAAGGTTACACCTTTGCTATAAGTTCATGTCTGTTCATCAAAGATTGCATCTTTTCCTGAACAGTCATCTCATTTCATGAATCAGTGTGTCACTTCATTGAAGGATTACATCCTTCTGAAGCATCATTTTGAACAGTTCAGAATAATGTATCATTTCTGAAGCACTAGTTCGAAAACAATGCATCAGTTCACTTGAAACAGTGCAACTTTTACTGCATGTATATATATAAATGGAGGTACGAAACTGCAGAAAATTTTTTACTGCATTTTTCCTTGGCATTCTTCGAAATTCAAATAAAGTTTGTCCAAAAAGATAGATCTCATCGATCGATCATTTGCCAAATCCAAATCCAAATTCGAAGCCGAAGCCGAAGACGAGCGAGCGACAATGATGACGACGACGACGCGAGGCATCTATTATTTCTTGCCTCACTTGCCATATGGAGTAAGTGTTCTTGATTATAAACACTTTCAAGTTCTCTTCCTCCACTTATGTGGGAGAAAGAGCAAACTTTTTAATTTGGGAGTACACTTTTCATTTTAGTATCTCCTTCCCCTCTACCATTTTATTTTCCATTTTTTCATTCACACTTCTTTCATATTCTATGAACCCAACATCCCCCACATGAATGGGGAATGACTATTTTTTATAAAATTTTTACGGACAAGTACGTGATCATCAAGCAAAGACTGATTACATCTGGATAAGTGGGTTTCCCTTTGAACTTTTCGTAGTGAACTTGCATCGAATGCACTCGGTCAATCGGTAGATTTTATATCTTTGAACCGTCGATCTTTAATGTACACATAGACAATATATGCCACATAACTAGCTTTTTAACGTTTATGGTTCTCATGGTTTTGTTTTTTTCAGCCATGAACACGTCCCGATTTCATGAGAGCTTAGAGAATAGGCCTTTACTAACATTCTCTTTGAAGCGGCTTCACTTCACCCTCACATAGGTGATTTCTAAACGTTCAATCCTATAGATTAAACTATTTGGTCAAATCTGCCAAATTTAGATAATCATTAAAAGACTTTTCACCTTAAGTCTTATCCTAGTTTACTATATATTGTCTACATCATGAGAATGGGTTGGGTAATTGACAATGTTGGACCTGTCAGACATAACTTTGTTTGATCTCCTTGAACCTAGCTCTTGGGATCTCCAGTTTGCTAGGTAGAGCTACCGCCATGCTGACTCGTCCTAGGCCTTAAACCCATTCCCTTGGATGTTCTTTCTACTCCTTCTCTAGATAGGCCTTTTGTAAGTGGATCCGACACATTATCCTTTGACTTTACATAGTCAATAGTGATAATTCCACTAGAGAGAAGTTCCCTAACGGTATTATATATTTGTTGTATGTGATGAGATTTATCGTTGTACATCATGCTCCCTACCCTACCTATTGTCACTTGGCTATCACAATGTATACATACTGGTGCCACTGGCTTGGGCCAATACGAAATATCTTCTAAGAAATTTCGGAGTCATTCTGCTTCTTCACCGGCTTTATCTAATGCAATAAATTCAAATTCCATTGTAGAGCAAGCGATACAAGTCTGTTTGGATGATTTCCAAGAAACTACTCCTCCACCGATAATAAATACATATCCACTTGTGGATTTTACTTCGTTCGATCCGGTGATCCAATTTGCATCACTATATCCTTCAAGTACCACAGGATATTTATTATAATGCAAAGCATAGTTTTGAGTGTATTTAAGCTAACCCAAAACTCTTTTCATTGCCATACAATGAGTTTTGTTGGGATTACTCGTGTACCGACTCAATTTACTAATTGGACATGCTATGTCTGGTCGTGTACAGTTCATTATATACATTAAACATCCCAATACTCTTGCGTACTCCAATTGTGAGTCACTTTTACCTTCATTCTTTCGAAGTGCAAAGTTCACATCCAATGGAGTCTTGGCAATACCGAATTCCATATCCTTGAACTTGTCAAGTACTTTTTCGATATAATGAGACTGTGACAATGCTAACCCTTGTGGAGTTCTATGAATTCTTATTCCTAAGATCACATCCGCAACTCCAAGGTCTTTCATATCGAACTTACTCTCGAGCATTCGTTTCATTGTATTTATATCAGAAATGTCTCTACTGATGATCAACGTATCATCCACATATAAACACACAATGACTTGGTGATTTGAAGTGTTTTTAATATAAACACATTTATCACATTCATTTATTTTGAATCCGTTTGGTTTGGTCAAACTTCTCATGCTATTGTTTAGGTGCTTGCTTTAGTCCATACAATGACTTAATAAGTTTACACACCTTATTCTCCTTTCCTGGAACCACAAAACCTTCAGGCTGTTCCATGTATATTTCTTCCTCCAAATCTCCATTTAGGAATGCGATCTTCACATCCATTTGATAGATTTGAAGATCATATACCGCCGCTAAGGCAATTAACATTCGAATTGAGGTTATCCTTGTTACTGGCGAGTATTATCAAAGTAATCAAGGCCTTCCTTCTGTTTGAAGCCTTTTACTATAAGTCTTGTCTTGTATTTGTCAATAGTACCATCCGCCTTCATTTTCCTTTTGAAGATCCATTTAGAACCTAATGGTTTATTTTCTGGAGGAAGGTCAACCTATTCCCATGTATGGTTGCTTAAGATTGAATCTATCTCACTATTGACTGCCTCTTTCCAAAAGGATGAGTCTGACGACGACATCGCTTCTCTAAATGTTTGAGACTCATTTTCTAAGAAAAATGTTACAAAATCCGATCCAAACGAAGTTGACGTTCTTTAACGTGTACTACGTCTTGGATTTTCTTCATTATGTACATTCTCACTTGGTTTATCTCGAGGTCGTTTAGATCCTCCACTAGACTGTTCATGTCTAATTTTATACGGGTAAATATTTTCAAAGAATTCAGCATTGTCTTATTCAATTACCGTATTTTCATTAATATCTGGATGTTCGAATTTATGAACCAAAAATCGACATACTTTACTACTTTTAGCATATCCTATGAATACACAGTCCACCATTTTAGGTCTTATCTTAACCCTTTTAGGTATAGGAACTTGAACCTTCGCTAGACACCCCCACACTTTGAAATATTTCAAGTTGGGTTTCCTTTCTTTCCATTTTTCATAAGGAATTGATTGTGTCTTACTATGGGGAATTCTGTTGAGTATACGATTGACCGTAAGGATAGCCTCCCTCTATAAGTTTTGTGGTAAATCAGAACTTATAAGTAAAACATTCATCATTTCCTTCAAAGTTCAGTTTTTCCTTTCCACAATTCCATTAGATTGAGATGAATATGGGGCCGTAGTTTGATGGATTATTCTATTCTCTACACATATTTGCGCAAAGAGAGATTCATATTCTCCGCCCCTATCACTTCTTATCATTTTGATCTTTTTATCTAACTGATTTTCAACTTCAGTTTTATATTGCCTAAAAGCATCTATTGCTTCATCCTTATTATATAACAATATCTAGTGCAATCGTCAATAAAAGTTGTGAAATAATTTTTCCCACCACGTGATGGTGTTGACTTCATATCACAAATGTCAGTGTGTATTAACTCTAAGGGATTGGAATTTCTTTCAACGGACTTATAAGGATGTTTTGCATACTTTGATTCCATACACGTTTGACACTTAGATTTATTGCACTCAAAGTTTGGCAAAACTTCTAAGTTAATCAGTTTTCGTAACGTTTTGTAATTAACATGGCCTAAACGTTCATACCATAAATTATAAGACTCAAGCAAATAAGAAGAATTCAACCTTTTATTTATTTCAACAGTCATTACATTCATCTTATAAAGGCCTTCGGTCAGATAGCCTTTTTCTACATTCATTTCTCCTTGCTAATTACAAGTTTTCCAGAAACGGATACACATTTGAATTCGTTCTTGTCTAGAAGTGAAACAGAAATTAAATTCCTACGTAACTCCAGAGCATACAAGACATTTTTAAGTGTCAAGACCTTTCCGGAAGTCATCTTTAAGTAAATTTTTCCTGTTCCTTCTACCTTAGCTGTAGCGGAGTTAGCCATGTAGATCATTTCTTTTACTTGAGCCTGAGCGAATAATGAAAATAACTCCTTGTTGTCACATACATGGCGGGTGGCACCATAATCCATCCACCATTCGCGAGGATTCCCCATCAAGTTGCATTCTGAGAACATAGCATACAGATCATCGCATTCTTTATTGGATTCAATCATATTTGCTTGATCCTTTTTCTTGCCTTTCTTTGGGGCACGGCAATCTGTGGACTTGTGGCCAATCTTGCCACAGTTGAAGCATTTTTCCTTAAATTTTTTCTTGGGTTGATTGCTTCCTTGTTCAACTTTCTGCCTTTTCTTGAAATTATTTTGGTCATCTTCTACAATATACGCTCCATTAATTGTAAAATTCCCCTTTGACCTTCTTTCGACAGCTTTATTATCCTTTTCAATACGAAGTCGGACAATAAGATCTTCAACAGTCATCTCCTTGCGTTTATGCTTTAAGTAGTTTTTGATGTTTTTCCACAAAGGTGGTAGTTTCTCAACTATCGCTGATACTTGGAAAGCATCATTCACAATTAAACCTTCTGCTAGGAGATCATGTATGATGACTTGCAACTCCTGTACTTGAGAGACAACAGATTTGCTTTCTATCATTTTGTAGTCCAGGAACCGTGCAACAAGAAATTTCTTAATTCCCACATCCTCCGTCTTATATTTTCGTTCAAGTGCCCCCCACAGTTCCTTTGATGTCTTGGTTCCACTATAAACATTGTAGAGGTCGTCTTGGAGA
>NW_025892362.1:0-2903 GCF_002878395.1 Capsicum annuum | reverse complement strand
TGGTCCCTTGCTTTTTAAAGGAATTTTGGTGTCTTTTTTGTGAGGTGTATCCGTGGGGTCCACCATTCAAAAATGGGAATTGTATTAGTAGTATTATATTGAGGGAAATATTCCCTGTGGGCCCTCATTTTTTGTTGTGATTTGGTTAAAAGGAATCCAAAAGAATGTGAGAGGGTGGGGTGACATGGGTATAGGGATGTGGGGTGTAGGGGTATGGGATAGGTGAGGTGTCATCTTTTAATTGGAGAGGTTGTTAGGATAAGATAAAATTAGTTAGGAGTTGTTATTTTTTGTATTTTTTGTGGGGTATAATTACATGGGTGAGGGTACACGGTAGGATAAGGTAAAAATGGATAAAAATGATATCGGGGAGGGACGAAATTAGGTGTCTACAAGAAGTAAGATAAAACTCAACTATCTACTAACCTTCTATCCTTATCCTCGGTCGACCTCTCATACCTCCTCTTCACCAAGCTATCTCAATCGCACTTCTCTCATCTTGATCACTCTCACTTTTGTCCTAAATAACTTCATTATTAAGATATGTAAAAAATTTATAATTTACATAAATGAAAAATCTACAAATTATGCATCATTTTTTCTAACTCATGCATGTTAATATTAACGGGAACTTGCATAGGATAGTTGAAGTCAACGGGGGCAAAATCATGCATTGGATTTGATTCTGCTGAGTTCTCCCGTGAAGACATAATTTCTTCAAGTTTCAGCTCGTCTCTCGGCTCCGGTTCCATTCCTTGGTTTCTTCTTTTCGCTCTAATCCAATCTCTGAGGCAAACTAGAACATTCATTGCATTGCTTCCCAATGAGTGTCGATTGTCTCCAAGCTGCTGTCGTCCCTGACTAAAGGCGCTCTCTGATGCAACGGTTGACATTGGAACATTCAAGATATCTCTAGCCAATCTTGAAAGCACAGGATATTGTGTTTCATTACTCCTCCACCAATCCAATATGTTGATCCTTCGTCTGCGATCCTCTGGCACCGATCGAAGATAATATTTCAGCTCTTCCCTATAAGTTGATGTGTAAGCTCTCTCATCAACACTGTTCCAACAAGTTAAATCATAAAAGGAATCAGGAAAACCACTATGTGCTGGCCTTTTAGAAGATGATGGCTTCTCGGGAGGATGAAGAGCGACAGTAGGAGTGATATTTGTAGGTACGGCTAAATCAAATAAATCAGCATAGTGATTATATAATTTTTCTACGTAATCCTTTGCATCATTCATAACCGCCCACAAATCAGGTTGTACTTGTTCAGAATCATGGTTAATATTTATTTCTAAGTTATTATAAATAATAGTAGTAAAGTGACACATATTATTATATTTCATGCACGGATTTAACATAGCACCAACCAAGTAAATAGGTGGAATCGAAATTTCTTTTTAAAAAAATTTAGTAAACATGACACCAACAACTTCGTTATAACCTTCTTTATTTTTATATTCTTTGAGCGAACCAGAAATATCGGCTATATATGCCAAAATATTACAAACAGTGGGATAATAAACACCAAAAAATTCAACCGAAGCAACATAAAATTTTTCTAAAAACTTAACAAGATCCTTAATCACAACCCAATGAGAATCATGTAGCATGTAATCAGCAGAATCAACAAGTGAACCGCAATGTTGGTTAAAAGCTAGTGTAATAGGAATTCTATATTTATAACAAGTTTTTAAAAATTCATACGTAGAATTCCATCTAGTATCAATTTCCTCAGGCATCAATATCGGCGCAAGTCCATTTTCTTGGCATTTAACTTTAAATTCTCTAATTCTCGATCTACGATTATTTTCTTGAATAAAACCACCAGCAAGACGAATTTTTTCAATATAAAGCTCAAAAAACTCAAAATCATCTTTTACAATTAAATTGTATATATGACACGCGCACTTAATATGAAAAATTTCAGGCAACGACGGAGATAGCGTAAATTTTAATTTTTTTTATAGCAGTATTGTTGTTAGAAGCATTATCAAAAGCAGTACATAAAATTTTATTTTCGATACCATAATATCCGACAACTTTAACAATAGAATCAGCAATAAAATCTCCAGTATGTTTACGATCTTCATCATATAAAAAAGCAAGAATACGTTTTTGCATCACAAAATTATTATCCATCCAGTGACAAGTAACAGTTAAATAATCATTTTTATTTTCAGCACGTCCAAGATCAGAAGTTAAGGACAATCTACATTGAATATTTTTTAACAATGTTGTTAAATAAAAACAATATTGTGAATGAAGTCTAAAAATATCAGACCGATAAGCACTTCTAGGAATACCGTTAAACATAGGATTATAAATTGCTTGTATATAATGAATAAAGACATCAGAAGAAGGAAAACTAAAAAAGGCAAACAACCCACAGCTACCATTTTAGCTATTTCTTCCCGGTCCCTCAATTTATTATACTTCTTCGTTACCTGACCGGTTGCTGGGTCCATTCTAGTTTGTGTTGGCCCACCAACATCCCCACCACCTCGTGCAATATTTAACTCTCTTTCGTGAGCTTCACCTATATGTCTCATTAACGTACCCGTACCCCCTTACTTGCCTCCGCTTCTATGCTTATATATTTGTTGAAAAATATTGCATTGCACCTCAGTATCTGATATTCGTTCAAAAAATTGCCATGCAACACTAGTTGTTTTACGAGGTCTTGCGGCACGAGGAGGACGGGGAGGGAGATTAACCGATTCAGATTTAACGTTAGCATTTCCTACTGCGGGTGTCTCACCAATATTTTTATTTTCTTTGTCTAAATTAACCGCATCTACTTCATTTTCTTCTTCTATACCGTAATTTTTTTGAGCTTCTCCATAATCCATATAGTGAGCACCTACACCTATTTCTTCCTCAAAAAGTGTACCAAG
>NW_025892361.1:0-2223 GCF_002878395.1 Capsicum annuum | reverse complement strand
AAAAAAAGGAAATGATCGTTGATATCATCCAGTTATGCTTTTTAACCAGTTTCATAGAGTAAAACTCTTATCCACTAACAGTAAAAACAGAAAACTACAAGGCAAATTGCTTTGAATTAAGCAACTTAAGATATGTGCTGTAGGTGTAATATTAACCACCGCCGTCCAGGAAATAAAAACTAAGGAAAATGGTACCAAAACTGAAGAATTGGAAGCAAAAGCTAACACCAAATATTTGATCAATGTGGTCCTCGTCTTTATTGTTGATGGTTTCAGGCTTACTTGCTAACCGACACACTACTCTTCTATTAACTCCATTACAAGAAGATCCAAATTTAATATGGTATAGGTTATGGTTGATACTAAAGGAAATGCAACTAACCACAGTTGACTACCTACGAGTTGCCAATTTAGCAATCACAAACTGACCGACTTCCAGTGAAACATAACATGGAAGTACTACTTATGCTTTTCCACTCAATCCACTCATCTTATGCAGGACCTGTCCCAAAGACAAAAAGGGGACAAATACATAGAAACCCATTTAGTGAATGGGATACTTCAATTTTCACAACATTCAATTCAACATGGGTCGATGTGAAACAGTATACAGTGCTTAGTCATAATTAGACCTTTAAGTTGGTATCTGACATTGGTGGAGAGCTAATATACTTAGCGATTGCAACCTTAAAATCATCAAGCGTCCAGGCTGATGTCAATCCAATCTGAAAGTAGAAACGGCTCAGCCAAAATATTAGGTACTAACTGAAGCACAACAGAGGTTAAAATGAAGAGTGGTGATCACCTCGGCCATCCTAACTGGATCTTTAATTTGTGACTTGTCATCAAGATACTGAAGCAACATACAAGTAACACAAATTCACAATGCTCATCAGTAACAAAAATAGGAAACCAAATGGAGCCTTGTCCATGCATTTGAGGTACCGTTAAGTCTATAAATTACAAGCAGGGTGATGGGGATGAAATTTCTTTCATGAATACAAACATTTCTCCACTTGTTCAAAGTCATCTACAATATCACAAGGCACTTGACACATAAACTTAATTGCATTGACCAGGTTAAATTGAAGGAAAAATCAAGCACCTGTGTTTCGATAATAGAAAAAAAATGAATAAATAAAAATGGATAGCATCTCTGTTAACAGCGCTTTCGTTATATTTACTTGATAAGAATCATTTATGCACACAAACAGTAGTACAAACTTTAAAGATAGAAGTTGACATCTTTATCTTACAAGGGAAAAAAAAAAAGATATTCAGCATCTCCCACCATCCCATAGCAAGAGCCTAACTCAAGGTTACATTACCATGCTAGGATACCAGGTAAACTCCCTCTTTCATCAAGCAAGGAGATAAATGCTAATAACATTTGATCATTCAACTTCAATTCTTTTCAGAAAGGGAAGAGGATGAAACAATATATCGTTTAGTTAGTCGCAAGTGTGTATTACAGCCAAAAAGATCATAGCGAGGGAGATGCAACTTTATACTTTATTTAGAGAAACAGAGATGCTCTCAGGCACTTTTTCCTAGGCTAATATTTTCTAAGTCTTTACTTTCATTACATTTCAACTACCTCTTCAGAGGCGAATTCTGGCACTAAGTTTATTTAGTCCAATTTATATGGTTGACAACACAATATAGTTTAAATTTGGTTATAACTTGCACGATATCATCCGAAGTGAAATCAAAGCTGGGGTGTGGTACAAATGGACAAAATGTGGTCGAAACTTGACCAGAAAAACTACTTTTAGGTCTCATTTGTTTGCACTTATTGGATTTATAAACCTGTTCAGACCTCAAACCATTAAGTGCATTTGTTTTTGTTAGGATTTTAGCTCTTAATAGGTCTGAGTAGGTCTTAATCATTCAGATGTGGAAACAAGTCTAAATATCATTTAGATATATTTTGTGTAGGATAAATTCACCACCACTCTATCCACAATCACCTGTCACCACCAACACCCACCTCCACCATCACAACCAACATCACTACCAACTACACTGCCAGCCACTACCACACCTACGATTTCCATTATTCTAATTATATTCACCGCCAACGCCGCCACCACCAACTGCTACCGGTCGATCTCTACTACCAACCAACTCATCTATCACAACTAGCACTACCGCTAACAATTACTAACACGTCATCAACTTCCACACATTCTTCGGGCACCATCACCACCACTGTCGCTGACG
>NW_025892360.1:6075-6994 GCF_002878395.1 Capsicum annuum | reverse complement strand
CATTTTTTTCACATAATTATTCACAATGCTTTCCACTCATCCTTACGTACCTCGCCATTAGTAGACCACACATCACAATATCTTACAGAATCCTCACAATACACACACCAAATTGGGGAATCACATAGACACACATACTGTAATACCCCACATTTTGGACTAGAATGAAAATCCATCATTCCTATGCGTGGATGTTTCAAAACCCTCAAAACCTATATAAATTTAGTGTGTTAATCAATTATGTAGTGTGGGAATCTATTTTAGCATGAATTTAGATCATAGAGGTCCCCTAGCTCAAGTACAGGTTGAAATCTTTCCTATCGTTCAAGTTTTAGTGAGAGTCAAAACTTGGGTCAACTTCAATCGACCATAACTCGTTGTATATGACTAACTGGGTGGTTTACTATATATTAAATGAAATCTTTTTGAATTTGCTTTACAACTATACCAATTTCTCCTAAATCCGATATTGGAGCAAAGAGTTATCCCCATTTTATTCCAGCATGTCAAGCTGGAAAACGGTGACGACGTTTCTGACGGGCTATCACGTTTTTGATGACCTTTTTGACGACGTCGTCACATTATGATGACATTTCTGACGACGTTGTCAGCCTTGGGTAGAAAATCAAGAATTTGGACCCCTTTTGTGACGATCATCACGGACCTGACGGCCTGTCACAGATGGCGTCAAGTATATTTTTCCAGCAATTCAAGGGTATTTTTGTAATGGTATTTTGGTCATTTCCTTCACCTTCCACGAATTATAACCCTAAAGAGGCGTAATTTTTCCCATTTTTCTTTAGTTAAGCATCTTAAAAATCTTCTCTTACACTCTCAACCACAAGATTAGGGTTTCCATCAAACTCATCTCTCAAAAGGCTTGAATCTTGCTTTTGAGAGATGAGTTTGATGGAAACCC
>NW_025892360.1:0-5975 GCF_002878395.1 Capsicum annuum | reverse complement strand
AAGAGGCGTAATTTTTCCCATTTTTCTTTAGTTAAGCATCTTAAAAATCTTCTCTTACACTCTCAACCACAAGATTAGGGTTTCCATCAAACTCATCTCTCAAAAGCAAGATTCAAGCCTTTTTCCAAGATAATCAAGAATTAAGTTTCCCAATCCAAGAACTCTCTAGAAAATCATGAAGGTTTCCTTTCTATGGTATGTGTGTGTTCATTCATGGACTCCTTTCGTCCATGAAGTTCAAGAACCCTTTCTTTTCTAAAACTATATATTATGGTTTTTATTCTATGAATGGATTGTTGATCATGTTTATGTATTGAATGATGCCAAGATAGAATCTTTATGTGTTATTATGAATCTATGACATCATATGAGTTGAAAACATGTAAGTTTGATTATGTATGATGAGTAATTGTATGATTTCCACCTATGCCTAAGTTGTGCATGTAAGGTGTTTGATAAAATACCTAAGAGACTAGAAATTATGCATTATAGCTAAATTGTGACTAAGTGAAGGATTCATGGTAGACCTCTATGATTCAATGTCATCCATGTTAATAATGTGTCTTGTGAACATTGTTGGATTACTCATGAACTAGTCTTATGGAATTATGCTATCCTTACTTGCAAAACCCGTTCACGTACAAGATGTAGAATACCCATGTACTTCATGAAATTCCCCAAGTTATGATATTATGGATTGTGGTTGTAATATGTAATGAGCATGATATTGAAAGCTATTCAAGTATATACATGTTGTATGAAATTTCCTTCCATGAAATAGGTTGTTGAGAACCATGCTTAGTATGAAATTCCTTATTTATGATATTGTGGATTATGGACTCTACTCTTATGATCAAGTCAGTCATGTGTGTCAGTTTCCTTCCATCGAGTCCTGGGGGTACTTGTACCTGAAAAATATAGTTGTGTGCCTAGGGCCATGTCATGTTTTCACAATACTCTCAGTCAAGCCATGATCCATAGAAATCAGTCAGTCAGTCATGTAACTCAGGAAAACTCAGTAATCTCAGTCGTTCAGTATTCTCAGTAATCTCAGTGCTCAGTAACCTCAGTAATCACAGTAAATCTTTGTAACTTCAGTACTCTTAATCAGTCCTCATAACTCATTATATTCCATCCGTTATCAGAATCCAGTAAACTCAGTTTTACCTCTTTTAAACAATACCACTAGTATCATTTCAGTTAATCAGTACCAGTTCAGCAAATCAGTTAAGTTAAGTTATTTAGTTCAGCACGGTTATTCAGTTCAGTTTCTTTCAAATGGGAGTAGGATTCAGCACCGAGCGAACCTAAGGATGGGGGCTCACCCGCTAGATTAGGACTGAGATCCTTAAAAGCAATCCCTAAGTTTCAGAAATACGTAGCCAGCATAGGTACAAGATGTCACCCATTAGATAGGACTGACATACTCAGGGGTCACCCGTTAGCACATTTATATGTATAGGACTGATCCCAGGAGTCACCCACTAGATTAGGACTGACTCTACAGCAGATGTCTTTACTGGTGGCACGGTACTGACACCCTTTCAGTCAGGGCAGAGATTGGACCCCAGTCAGCTTAGCTTGGGGCATGTCGGTTAGATGAATACATCACACAGTTTCAGTTACAGATTCAGTACTGTCAGATATAGTCAACTCAGTTCAGTAGTACAGATTCAGTACTGGTAGAGACAATCAATCCTTATCATTATAAATAGACTTCAAGATTACCCATTAGACAGGACCGATCTCAACTATAGTTAAACAGTATTAGAATCATCAAATTTAAAGATCACCCGCTAGATAGGACTAATCTCAAATTCGGTTGCTCCATATAAAATAGTCGCTCGGTATCAGTTACATCAGTTAGGCCGATCATCACAGTTATATCAGTTATACTAATTTTCTAAACTCATGTATCTGTCATATCAGTTATCAGAATTCATGATATCAGTATTCAGCTTCAGGACTATCAGACACAGTCAACCAGACCAGTTCTTCATAATTCAAACTGTCAAAAATAGTCGTTCATCTATTCAGTATCTCAGTATCAGTACACTCATGTTGTCAGTATTCAGACTCAGTAGTCAGTATCTCCATGATTTTAGTTACAATTATGTATGCATGTATATATTCTCACATTCATATTAGTCAGCATTGTTTATGCATATAACCCTTTGCATTTATCCTACCTCACTCGTATACTCAGTATATTCAGATATACTGACACATTTGTCTTATGGTGCTTTCTCTTATATTACACTATAGGTTCAGAGGCACGAGATCCAGATCAGCAGTAGCATTCCAGTATTCAAAGTTTGCAGTGAGTTCTTCTTATTCGAGGACGGTATGATTATTGCTACATTTACTATTTAGTTGCTAGATGGAGTTAGTTGGAGACATGTTCCTTCGACTCCTTATTCAGTTTAGTTAGAGGCTTTCACACTAGATGTCATATTAGATATTCAGATCTCATTATTTTCAGTATTTATGGCTTGTTTTGGTATTGTTATACCTTTTTCATACATTTTGTTATCAGACGTTTATTTAATTTAAACCTTATGCCCTTTCATGTTCATGTTTCTGCATTTTATGATATATTATGCAGTATACAGGTACAAATATCAGTCATGGGTTAGCTTGTGGTCCTTCGGGGTCATGAGCACCATGTAGCATTCCGGTTCAGAAAATTGGGGTGTTACAAACTTGGTATCAGAGCCTAAGGTTCAATAGAGTCCTAGGAAGTCTGAAAGCTACATCTAGTAGAGTCTTGTACATGCGTGTGTTGTGCACCACACTTATGTGAAGGAGGCTATGAAATGTTTTAGGAATAGTTTCCCTTCTTTCAATATTCATGTCGTGCCATCAAGACAGTTTAGCAATCGAGCAGTTAGATTTATATAACTTGTTTTCTCATTTTTACATCTATTCATGTTATCCAAAACCTCAGAGAATGTAACAATTTCAAGGTAGAACCTCCTAGTAGTTTCAAGTTCAGTTCATCTCATGCATCATGCATTAGTTTCAGACTCCCAAAGTTTAGTTATAATCTAGTTCGTAGATGCCCTGTGCATCACCCAGTATCTCCGTAAGGTAAGTGTCCTTAGAGGGACATAGCGTCCCAAGGGGGAGATACCCCACTTTCTCTTAAAGCTCACATGCCTTAGATCCTTCAATTTCTCCTTGCATAACGAATTCAGTCTAGAATAGAGGGTACTCATAAGTTGACCTTCAAGTTAGACCTCAGCTGTAAGTCAAGTATTCAGAGGCTCAATTCAGTTTATGATGTTCAGTCCATATGTCACGTAGCAGAATCAGTCATGTTCTCATGTTTCAGTTCAATCTTAGTTCCTTTACCATTGCATGTTCAGTCGCATATTCATGAGTCAGTTCAGTTATGTATTCACGGATCAGATATACGTGGTCAGTTTATCAGTACTTTCAGTCATGCATTCACGTATCATGTCAGTCATATAATCATGCATCATATATGCATGGATTTAACTTATCAGTTAAGCATCAGATATGCATTCTCAGTTTGAGAAACTCAGTTTATTGGAACACTCAGTCCTACATTCATAAATCAGCTACCCATGCATCAGATATGCATGTACAGTATGATATGTTCAGTTTTCAGTCATGTCAACCATGAAATCATGATCAGTCATTCATGATATATATTCGTGTAAGTTGTCTTTTCTCTCATCTCAGCCAGTATCATTCGAGGACGAATGTTCCCAAGGAGGAGATACTGTAATACCCCACATTTTGGACTAGAATGAAAATCCATCATTCTTATGCGTGGATGTTTCAAAAGCCTCAAATCCTATATAAATTTAGTGTGTTAATCAATTATGTAGTGTGGGAATCTATTTGAGCATGAATTTAGATCATAGAGGTCCCCTAACTCAAGTACAAGTTGAAAGCTTTCCTATCGTTCAAGTTTTAGTGAGCGTCAAAACTTGGGTCAACTTCAATTGACCATAACTCATTGTATATGATGAACTGAGTGGTTTACTATATGTCAAATGAAATCTCTTTGAATTTTATTTCCAACGATACCAATTTCGCCTAAATCCGATATTGGAGCAAAGAGCTATCCCCATTTTATTCCAGCATGTCAAGCTGGAAAATGGTGACGGCATTTCTGACAGTCTATCACATTTCTGACGATCTTTTTGACGAAGTCATCACATTCTAACGATATTTGTGATGACATCGTCAGACCTGGGCAGAAAATCAAGAATTTGGACCCCTTTTGTGACAACCATTCGTGACGGCCTATCACGGACCTGACCGCCTGTCACGGATGACATCAAGTATATTTTTCCAGCAATTCAAGGGCATTTTTGCAAGGGTATTTTGGTCATTTACTTCACCTTCCACAACTTATAACCCTAAAGAGGCATAATTTTTCCTATTTTTCTTCAGTTAAGCATCTCAAAAACCCTCTCTTACACTCTCAACTACAAGATTAGGTTTACCATCAAACTCATCTCTCAAAAGCAAGATTCAAGCCTTTTTCCAAGATAATCAAGAATTATGTTTCCCAATCCAAGAACTCTCCAGCAAATCATCAAGGTTTTCTTTCTAAGGTATGCGTGTGTTCATTCATGGACTCCTTTCGTCCATGAAGTTCAAGAATCTTTTTTTTTTCTAAAACTATATATTATGATTTTCATGCTATTAATGGATTGTTGATCATTTTTATGTGTTGAATGATGCCAAGAAGAATTGTTATATGTTATTATGAATCTATGACATCATATAAGTTGAAAACATGTAAGTTTGATTATTTATGATGAGTAATTGTATGATTTCCACCTATGCCTAAGTTGTGTATGTAAGGTGTTTGATAAAATACCTAAGAGACTAGAAATCATGCATTATAGCTAAATTGTGACTAAGTGAACGATTAATGATAGACCTCTATGATTCAATGCCATCCATGTTAATAATGTGTCTTGTGAACACTGTTGGATTACTCATGAACTAGTCTTATGGAATTATGCTATGCTTACTTGCAAAACCCACTCATGTACAAGATGTAGAATACCCATGTACTTCATGACATTCCCCAAGTTATGATATTATGGATTGTGGTTGTAATATGTAATGAGCATGATATTGAAAGCTATGCAAGTATATACATGTTGTATGAAATTTTCTTCTATGAAATAGGTTGTTGAGAACCATGCTTAGTATGAAATTCCTTATTTATGATATTGTGGATTATGGACTCTACTCTTATGATCAAGTCAGTCATGTGTGTCAGTTTCCTTCCATCGAGTCCTGGGGGTACTTGTACCCGAAAAATATAGTTGTGTGCCTAGGGCCATGTCATGTTTTCACGATACTCTTAGTCAAGCCATGATCTATAGAAATCAGTCAATCATGTAACTCAGGAAAGCTCAGTAATCTCAGTCGTTCAGTATTCTCAGTAATCTCAATGCTCAGTAACCTCAGTAATCACAGTAAATCTTCATAACTTCAGTACTCTTAATCAGTCCTCAGAACTCATTATATTCCATCCATCGTCAGAATCTAGTAAACTCAGTTTTAGCTCTTCTAAACAATACCACTAGTATCAGTTCAGTTAATCAGTATCAGTTTAGCAAATCAGTTTAGTTAAGTTATTTAGTTCAGCACAGTTATTCAGTTCAGTTTCTTTCAGATGGGAGTAGGATTCAGCACCGAGCGAACCTAGGGATGGGGGCTCACCCTCTAGATTAGGACTGAGATCCTTAAAAGCAATCCCTAAGTTTCAGAACTACGTAGCCAGCGTAGGTACGAGATGTTACCCATAAGATAGTACTGACATACTCAAGGGTCACTCGTTAGCACATTTATATGTATAGGACTGATCCCAGAGTCACCCTCTAGATTAGGACTGACTGCACAGCAGATGTTTTTACTGGTGGCGCAGTACTGAAGTTCATTCATTGAATAACAAGTATTGTGGAGGGATGAATAAGAGT
>NW_025892359.1:0-6483 GCF_002878395.1 Capsicum annuum | reverse complement strand
TATTACCTTAGGTTGCTAGTATGTTTAGATGTAGTTGAGGTTAATAACCCTTTAGGATAAGGTTTACTACTTTAATTAGTATAATATGTTGGTTTCTGAATTTATGACATGATTATGTCGATCATGTATTATTTGGCCCTAGGATGTAATTATGATATTAATTGGATTTGGGACAATTGATTTACCCTTATAAAGTGTAGGTTTAGTTTTTTGGTGTTTAGATACTTATAATGGTATTGTTTGGATACTTGTAATGGCATGCATATATATGGAATATTCATGCTCAAATAATAATATGATTCTAATAAAATATATGATTTTGTTGTTGGTTTCCTAAAAAGAAATTTAATCCCACTTTATACCTTTAAAATAAATTCTTTTCTAACAGTAATCATACCTCCTTAATGAATGATTTGTTGGGCTTTGGGACTAAAAATTATGTCTTAGAGATTTGAAGAAGATGGATTTTATTCTATTGTTTTACTAATATTATTTACTTTGATCGAGAGAGATTTTGACCCTTTCCATACTCTTATGATAATTTAGCTCTGGAATTTCCCTCAGGCAATGGATTTATAGATTTGTAGACACTTTTAGCCCCTGTGTAAGTCCATGAATTTATACATATGCATCTCTGGTACTGGACAAAAAAGATTAATGATACTAATGGATATTTGAAATACTGACTTAAGATCAGGTCGATGTATATGAGTACTCCTAAATCCAAAAGGGGCTCTTTCATTTGTGGGTCATCATGTTGTAGAAGAGAGATATTTGTTGGTCCTTTATTTCCAAGCTTTTGAGCTAAAAAAGGTATATACACTTGGTTACATTAAAGTACTTGCTTCATTTATAGTAGTATGGATTATATTTTGCATTTATACTTTTATGCTCATTGCTTATCACTGGTATGCGCTTATATCTGTCAGCCTTATAGGGATATATAGGTATAAGTGATGAGTATTGCTTTTGGTATATTGTGTGTTGATTTTACATTTCGATTTATGAGGATTAGTTTAGGTATTATTTTTTCTTGGCTTACTAGTTACTGTATTATATTATTATTATGGTTAGTTTGTGGCAGGTTGATAACTGGACTAGTATTAAGATTTGAGGTATGATTCTTTATCCTTTTTCTAAAGTTGCATATTATGGATAATTATATCATGTTTTAATGTATGGATTAGAGATTCTGATTGTGTTAGTAATAGTTCCTACTATGATTACGAGGACTTAAGATGCTAGTATAACTACTTTAGGTTGTATCTTTGGGTTAACCTTTTTTATGGACATATATTTATATATGTAGTTATGTTATTACAATATTCCCTTCCTTCCTTTATGTTTTTATGTTGTATATCCATTCCTCGGCCTTGTATATTGTTATATATCATTCATCTGCTCTTTATTTGTATGTGGGCTAACAATATATAGTATAGTTCTTAGGTTCCTGAGTATTGATAGAATAGGATAGTTTATCCATATTGCATCCTCAGCTTTACTATGTTAGTTCCCAAGATATTTGAGCAAAACTTACATTCTTGCTTGCATGCTATGTATATTTGCATTATCTTTGGATCTTAGTCGGCTATTGTCTACTGAGTGCCACGTGTTTAGTACTCACACTAAATTTATATAGCCTGTAGGTCATAGTATGATTTCTTGTCATTGTTGTGTGTTCATGTATATTAGCTATGGTCCTGAGACATAGGGCAGGTTCCTGGAGTTTAGAGTGTTGCAATTCTCCCTCTTATGTACTAGAGTAATCTCCATGTTGTGTTCCAATATTGATTGTATCAGTATGGTCATTTAGTACTTCATATTGTAGTCATATTATATTAGAAGTTCTTGGACTGATTTCACTAGTTTATGGGACTATCTTGTGTATTTTAGCCTTTTTACTAAATTTATTCTGCATTCTTCCTTTATTTATCTTGGTAGTCAATTACTAGTAATTCCAGTACATGGGTTGTCTTAAATAATGTTGGTTTATAGTAGGTGTCATTTGTAATGACTTGATTTATGAGTTATGATGGCACCTACTAAATTCCACCAGTAGGTGAGCCAAACCATAACCTAGAGCTATTCGCAATGGGTTAACTTGGTGGAAATTCCCCAAAAGGGGTGAATTATAAAACTCAACAGAAGAAATAAGAAGGTTAATAGAAATAATCTAAATATAGCCATAATATAGAAAACCACAAATTGGTAGAGCCAGTATAAGAGCTACTATAAATATAACCTAAGACTAAAATAATCAATACAATCCTGTCTTAAAACTAAAGACTAGTCATAAGTAATATACAAGGAAATATAGAAACTCTAACTCTAAGAGCTCACCATAACTCTAGAATCTAACATAATATGTACCTCAAATCAATGGCGACAACTGGTATTTGTATCTGCACCAATAAGGTATAGAAGTATAGAATGGGTTCTAAAACCACGAGTACTCAGTAGGCATAATCGACCGACTGAGATAAATCATGATATAGATATGATAAAATTCAAGATAACATAACAAAGTCAAAGTAGAAAAAAAATTGAAACAACTCCAACATCATTGTACATAAATAAATAAATAACCAGAATAACAACATAACATAATGTATCAAACACATGCAATTATAACTACAAAATTGGTCCTCATAAACCAGTAAGTGCAGAAAAGTAAATAACCCAACATAGGCCATCATAAGCCTAGAAAGTACACACAAAGATAGCATAACCTGAACCACCATTATTTACCAACCTCCATTATAAAACTAGAATTTATCCAATCCATTCCACACTATAACATTTTCCCATTTCAAAAGATAACTTAATATCTACATTGCCCATATATCATACTCTTTTTTGTCGTCCTTGAATCAATATCATATAATCCATATCATAAGTATTATCCTAATTTAAATCGGTAAATATATCATCAATAAAGTACTCCATAGCCTGACTCAAATTGGTAATAATATCATTAAGGCAATCATAAATATTTAGACTCAAACCGATATTAATATCATAATATAATAATAAATTCCCAAACATAAATTGATAAGTATATCATTAATACTATAATCAATATCCAAACTCAAACAAGTAATAATATATTTAATATCATAGCAATAGAATAATCAATAAACCTCAACACTAAAAATTCAACCTATCATCACCATAAAGTGCCATAGTTTCCCAATATTTTAAGACTTACAATAAGCGTATAAAATTTTTTTAATAGCTGATTCAAATCTTGGCCTAAGATGGGTAAAGGGGCCAACTTCTGAAGCCCATAAATCCACTACTAGGCAATTTCTACTCTAGACTAGGCTAAGGTATCTAAATACACTTTTAAATATCAAACAAGATTTAATTAGACCTAAGATGGAAACTCTATTCATGAACTAAGCAACTAAGCCAAGGAACCAAAATTATGATTATTGATTTGCCTAGAAGGTCCAACTAATCCATATATTTCCAATTTAAGAACCAATACCTAAAACATATCTAAGAATATAACATAATATAATAAACATACTATGACATAGCTCAATCTAAGAAGGGGGAAAACCTAGCCTACTTGGACAATGAAGAAAGCTCTAAATCCGCTGAATAATCAACTTTTCCTTCTAAGAAGATTTCGCAAGATTTGATACCTGGCAAATTTGCCACTCATTTACATCAAAAATTTGAGCACACTGTGATTTAATAATTGTGTATATGAGGATAATTATCAATCAAAATGCACTAATTTCCATTGTTGGTGATCTTATAGGAAACTAGATAAAAATGAGTTTATACAAAGTTGAAAGAGATAAAAGGAGAGGAAAAGAAACCAAAGCTGAAATGCAGGACTAGGAGTCAACCCTAAAGTACCATGTTTGCGACCTGAGGGTCGCAATCATGAAAAGTTCAAAAATTAATCAGAGGGCGATCACGAGATGACCACTGATATTAACTAGTCATGAATGTAATTAAAATACGAGAATAGCAGTAGGGTAGAGAAAACTCCAGGGGCAAAATTAAAATTTCATAGAGCTAAATCCCAAATCACAAAAGGGAAAACCCTTTCACAATTTAGGGGATCTAATCATCTAATATTGAGTTTTTGGGAACTAAGAAACAATTTAGGGTTTTAATTGCCAGAGAGATTTTAGTTGTGAACTAAATTTAAAGCTTTGATTTATTCTTGATTTTTTCTTCAATGGATGAAGTGAATTCCAACTTGGGTATATTTTGTTTATTAAAATTCATGAGTAACTAAATCCATATCTTGGGTTATTTTTTATTAGTAATTTTATTATGTGTGGGTATTGATTTTTAGTCCTAATAATTAGATAATTGATTTAGGTTTTCCTCTTTCTCTATGTTTGAATTGTAATTATAGGTGAAGCCCCAAATTTCCTTGGATCACATATCATCCTTGAAAGAGTAGTAGGAGTGAAGAGTGATTGCAAACAACATTTTAAAGTAGCTTGTTTATTTGCAATATCTTAGAAATAAGGGTATTAAGTGAATTAGCTAAGTTCATCAACATCAGCTTAGAAATAAGGATTCTATGCTAAGGTTTTTGATTGGTAATCTTGTCATGCTCATAAGTAGTTTAAAACAACCTGGATTTTGGTCCTTGAAAATTTCTTGACTTATGGGTTTAGTGCCTAGATTATGACTCTCCCTATGAGTAGTAAGGTGTCATTACAGGTCATAGGACCCTAATCATAGCCTGAATAGTATGCATTGTCTAAGTTTCTATTATGATTACGGTAGGATCTTAACAACTCGTAAAGACTCTATATTAGTCGTACAGTGCTTAGTCGTAGCCTAACTAAGGTAGTTCCTAATTGATTCTGCATTGAATAAGGTTGAATCTAATAAGTTGTAATGTTTGAATACGAGTCATATGGTATAAAACATATCTAAACTAGTATTGTTTCCCTATGGATACTGTGTAGATGATGTCAGAAGGGTCATGCGTCATAAGGTGACCCCACGATTCCTATGGTCATCCGTAATGACTGGGCAATAAATTTTTGTCATTAAGGTCACTTTAGATAGTCTCCCTCTTCCCCAATTGTGATTAGGATTAATAGGGATTATGTAGTTTATCCGAGAAAGTGTCGGTCTCGAATAACTTATACTTAAAACTCATGTTTGCCTATGTGAGGGTTGGTCTGAATGACTGTGTGCATGGTTTACACTATTGACATATTTTAAATCTAGGCTTGACTTTTGGTTGAGGAATTCCCTGGCCATCCTTAATAACTTTGGTTCGTGTGGCTAACATGTTCTGGGCCCTTTCAGCAGGGGGAGATGAACCCATATAGGTCGTTGGTGCCTGTTTATTACCATTGAGCTGCATAGTCTAGGATAATGTTTTAATATAATAAAAAACCTTGTTCCTTACCCTAGCATCTATTATATATATTTGTGTTATATGAATATGTATAGTGAGATTGAAATTCAACCTTGGACTAACATTATCTTACACTTACCATGAGTTATATGCTAGTTCTCATCTGATAATCTGTCTCTAGACATTGTATGCCCATGCAATGCAGAGTCTGAAGGTACTTCTACTTTTTCTGTGTTGTGGTAAGTGATCTCAGAGTTGCTTATTTTAGTGAAGTTGTAAGATTCCATTATTCATAAGACTTGCTTATTTTATTTATTTTCCTTCAATAAATTAGAATTAAAGATATCACATTTACATTGTCATTGTTATTGTTAGGGTTGGGGCATGTACCTACTTAGATTGTTTTTGTATTAGTAGATATTTTTTAGATATTTTTATGGATTGGGTATTGATGTTGACACTTTTACATGTCTTTGAACTTATTAATTTTTATCTTGGTAGATGTTTGGTATCCATCCTCTAAGTAACTTATCATGATTTATTGACTAGGCAGTGAGGGTTATCTCCAGTCCTTGGTGGACTTGAGATACCTATCACGGCTAGGCCCTAGTTTGGATTATGAAAAAGTTGGATTCAGAGCCTAGGTTTTGTGTCATTAGGTGCCCACAAAGACGTTAAGTAGAGTCTCTTTCATAGATGTGTATTGCGCCAGACTTTTGAGGGAAGGGCTACGAGACATTTAGAAAGTTTTCCTTTCTTTTGTCCTACTTTTGAGAAATAGAGTCTAAGTTCTTGAAACTCCTCTAATATTTGTTTGTTTGATTTTCAAATCATACCTTCCTTAAGATCTGATGCTCATAGAACTTCTTTTATCCCACCTTAGGACAATTTGGACAGTACTCGTGCTACTTATGTTGTTCAGACTTAGTTTAGAGCTCCAGCTCCTAATAGTACTGCCCTACATAGAGTTTTATGGGTACCTACCAGTCCTCCTCAAGATCCTCGGGATGATGATGACCAGACTCCATGAAACACCCTGAAATTTGATCCTTAGAAATTTCATGAGTTTTGGATTTTGTATATCATACGACAAGGGGGTATTAGTAGTATGATAGAGTATGGCTGATGGGCCTTGG
>NW_025892358.1:0-1097 GCF_002878395.1 Capsicum annuum | reverse complement strand
ACTATTTCTTCAGCCTTAATAAGAGTTTTGAATTTGAGTTTTTTAAACATAATATCATCTTTATTATAGAGTATTTTAACCTTCAATATCAAATTTCTCAATATAAATTTAGTCAGACTTCAATACAATTACTGAATATATCAAGTATGAAACAAAAAAAATAAAAAAATTTATAAATACAACAACAACCTATCCAATATATTCACACATAATGAGGTATAAAGAGATAGAATATATGCAATTCATACTACTAACTCAAAAATGAAATAAAAATATTATTTTTGATAGATCCTCAATTCAAGACCAAACAACATAGAAAAAAATATAATATAAAAACAAGAAACGAAAAGTAGTAACAAAACAACAAACAATAGTTTGAAATCATAAAAAAACACCTAAAAATTCTAAAAACAGACACTACCCCTAAAATGCTATAACTATCAGCCCCCATCCTATTAACGTTTTAACCTAAACTTTCTGTTATATTTTTAATAAAATGTAACTGCTTCATATTATATCTAAGCATCTTCCTCCAATCTTTCATCGGTGTACCTCTACTCTCCACTCATAAAGAATAATAATAATTGTGGCAGTTGAGTTATTGACATTTTTTCTGTTATTTTATTTATTCTCCATTTGGTTCCAATATATTATTACTTTTTCTTCTTCTCCTCCTCTCTATTTCCTCTCCTTTTTCAATTTCTCGTCTTCTCGTCGGTCGCCGGAGATTCAATCAATTTCTCTTTACTTCTCGCCGGTCGCCGGAGATTCAATCGGAAAATTCATTAACCGTTTATGGATTGCAGAAGCAAATCCCTTTCAGCATCGCCGTCCTCCGCCGCCGTCGCCGCCGTCAACAACCAATTTCCGATTCTTCAGTTTTCAGCTCAGCTTTCGAATCCTTCATTCACTCCTTTTACACCTTGGATACGATACCTCCCGTTCAGTTTTTCCTGAAGATTCTCGAAGGTATATTGACTAATTTACCCCCTCGATTTCTGCGTTGGACTCTTTGTTTTTGTTGAGCTAAAGGCTGGATTTTTATTGCTTTATTATCAAAAGAATAAAAGAAATATTGGAGTTTTGCTGTTTCTGAA
>NW_025892357.1:0-1210 GCF_002878395.1 Capsicum annuum | reverse complement strand
GGAAGTCCCACATCGGCAATAAGCAAGCTTTCCTTCCTAGTGACGCGTTTTAAAGCCGTGCGGCCTGGGCTCAAAGCGGACAATATCACTAAAGGGTTGGTTGGGCTCAAGAATATGGAAGAATTCATTGTCAATCTCTCAAATATTGCTGCTGATTCATTTCCTATGTACCTTTTGTTTGTTCATTTGCCAATCACATTTAAGCCAAAAGAGAAGCATTTGTGATTTGCAGATAGGACAACATAGTGATCAAGTTCTCAATTGCCCTATCAAAACATTGCCATGTGCCAATAAAAGAGCTTCGTTATTGCTAATAGCTCCAAAATTATGGTAATAAAACTTATTAGAAAGTTACAAATGAAGGTTCATTGCAAGATAATCATTTGAGAACATCAAACTGCGGGCAGAATCCATCTTTATCATCATAAAAATGAGTCTTATCATACATAACTTGCCGTACTTTCCAGGGAATTCAATCATGAGATGAAAAGGATAAAATTTGAGTCATCCTTAATATAACTACAACGTTAGTACTATAAATAATATGGCCACTTTAAGCATTTCATCCACAACATTCAAACAGAGACATAATAGAATCAACAAAAACATTGAAGTGGTGAAAATGGCTTTGACATTCAATTGGAAACTTGCTTCTCTAGCCCTACTAGTGTTAGGAATGTGGGCCTCTCATGCCACATCTCGTGACTTAAGTGAAGCCTCGATGGTCCAGAAACACGAGAAGTGGATGGCTCGCTTTGGGCGTGTGTACAGAGATGATGCAGAGAAGGCAAAAAGGTTCAAAATATTCAAGGACAATGTTGATTACATTGAGTCTACCAACAAGGCTGGAATTAGGCCTTATAAGTTGAGCATCAATGGATTTGCGGATTTGACAAACGAGGAATTCAGAGCCACTCACAATGGATACAAAATGTCTTCTCATCGAGAGCCATCAAGAACAATATCATTCAGGCATGAAAATGTAACTGCTCCAGCTACCATGGATTGGAGAAAGAAGGGTGCTGTTACGGGAGTTAAGGATCAAGGGCAATGTGGTAAGTATTCAAATTAGGTCCTGTTAATAATATCCTCGGATTTTTAACGAAAAAAGAAGCTTATTAGCATAAGCTGATAATATTGTAGGATGTTGCTGGGCATTTTCTGCTGTTGCTGCTACTGAAGGGATCAACAAGATCAAAACTGGTAAGTT
>NW_025892356.1:0-5328 GCF_002878395.1 Capsicum annuum | reverse complement strand
AGGAATTATAATTTCTTTTGATTTTCGAGTGGAGAGTACATCTCTAATTGCTCTTTTCTTTCTCGTAACCAATGCTGTAGAAGTGTGTGGCTCACTCACCTTCTTGGATGGTATGACACATCTCTTGGAGTTGAATTCCTCGATAGCTTTAGAGATAGCCTCTACTTTTTAAAGAGTTTATCCTGTCTGTACTTGCACTCATTGCATTCCCAACGAGAACACGAAGGTGAAGAGGGGTGAGAGGGACCTGTGTAAGGGCGAAAAAGAGTGTTTTCAAACATATTTATTCTTTCTTAAGTATCAACATGATCATCATCATGAGTGGTAGCAGCATCAACATCCTGCCACCAACACCAACAACTCCACCAGAAGAAGCACTTAGATCTGCCTTGGTAAAAGGTTGGTCATGAAGAGCCTCAACATTAGGCTGACCTTGCCTAACTGCTTTTCTTATGGTTGTAGCTCCAGCCAATTCATTCTTTATTAGCTCCACCATTGGGTCTTCTAGAGTAATATAAGAAGTCATCACCGACTCCTCCTCAGTAGGCACGATCCATGGATGCACAACCTTTAAAAAAGAAAAAAAAATAGATGCATTTAAATTATATAAAATAATAATTTTCATAGTTGGGCTATGTTTTAAAAAAAAGACCCATCTGTTGCATAGTTTGCAGTATATGGTTAAAATTCGTTTGAGTCTGGTTCAGAGAAACAAAGCAATACATGGATAATCTAATACAAAATATCAATCATCTATTGTAACAATTGCACAAGACGGGTAATCTGTTATGCAACAGATGATCTGAACGTCGCAGCAGATGAACAATATGTTATCAGATTAAAGATATGTTGAATAATTTACAGTAGATGGTTAATCTTTTAGGAGTGGAGTTCAGAGAACCAAATTAACAGATGGGTAATCTGATGCAAGATATACCCTGTCGCAACAGATGTCCCATCTGGTGCATCAGATATGACATTTGTTGCACCAGATATAAATCTATTCAATATCTTTCTTTTCTTTGAGTAGAATTATTTTACTTGAAGAAGACGTACTGCATCATCCGGAGGGTTAAAGAGATCAGCCTCCTTAATATTGGTGTTGCTCTTTACAGCCAACTAACTAAACATCCTTGGATGAGAAACCTCATCCGGGTAATCCATTAACTGCTTTCGGAGGGGAGGAATGACTTCAAATGCCCAAGCTTAAAAAATGTAAATAGGAAGCAAGCAAAAAAAAATCATAATAACTATATTCAATATAAATTAATGGATGATTAAAATTAGTGATTAATTTTACCATGAAAGCCCAAGGAAAGACATCTAATGTGGTCATCCCTGAGGATAGCTTTGTCAGTAAATATTGGATAGTCAAGTATAATCTGTCATATCCCCAGGGATAATTGTTGAATTTATCAAAATCCTCAACACGCACCAACAAATCATCTTCCATGACCTTGTTGACGTCTCTTGCCAATATAACCGAATGGTCAAACCTAACTAAGCACAATTTCTTCCTGTACTGCTCTGGTATGGTTTTATCCTCGAGTTCTGTCAATAAATTCAATGCTTTGTAGCCACGTCGAGCAATGTCAAACAACCCATCTATTTTTTCCTTGCATTTTTTTGCGTTGTATCTTTTGCGGGGTGGTCGTCCTTTTGGATGATGGCATCTCAAGCATGTCACTGTGGTAAACTCTTGCAAGCTAAAACAAACAGGCAAGCCACAGTAGTTGATCCAGATTTCATCCATCTTCTTTTTGCCTCCCTCATCCGGATGTTTATCATCCCTCGCGTACTTGATCCTGCGCTTGAGAAGACCATATACCATCATCATAGGGAAATGGATACGGGCAGATGGGTCCTCAAGCAGCTTGATAAAGCATCCAAAATAGCTCTTCTTAAAAAGTCTGCCTATGTTTTCGTTCTTCATAATTTTCATAAAATGTTCAAAAATTTTCCCCATGTTTTCACATCTCTCCTCAGCTTCACTTTTTCTTGACTGAGATTGTTTTGGAAGCTCCTCTGAATCCCTCTGTACTGTAGCCTGTTTTTAGTGGTCAGACGTTGATCCACTTTCACTTTCTTTTCTTTTGGGTGACATGTTTTACCTACAGAGAAAGAAAAATAAAAATTATATTACAGTTGATGTATGCATAGATTTTAAAAAATATATTACAAACACCACGAATACCGACACACCAACAACCACCACCACAAACACCACCAACCAATGCTAACAAACAAATAAACATTACGAATACCGACACCGCCACAAACACCACCAACCAATGCCACCACCGGTGCCACTACGACGACCATAAACACCACCACTACCACCACTACCAACACCACAAACACCATCACAGTCAACGAAACACTGGGATGGAAACTAGGAATTTCTCGAGTTCTTCCTATGATTTTACCATCAAAACTCAAAATTGTAAACCCATTCTCGAAGATAATACAACTAAAATTTTTATTTTTCATTATTAACTTAAAAGCCCTTATTTTTGAGAAAAAAAACAAATATAGAGCTCTTCTCAAACTATGTTGCCTATGAAGACAAAGAAAATGACTGATACAAGCAAGAATAAAGTCAAAAATAATACCTATATGGTCGGAAATGAGAAGAAAACGACTTGCTGTGGGGGGTTGAGCAAATTTATTGAGTGGTTTTTGCCTGTACTGTATTGTTGAGTGAGAATGAGAGAGAAAGAGCCAAACCTCAAGACTTAAAATGATGAAACATTTTGTATGGGTTGATTTGTATTTTGGAATAGAATGACAAGTAGTTTTGAAAATGTTAATTTGGTCTCAAATGATCTTAATTATTTTTAAAATCATAAAATATATGCGTAATTTTTAACCCTCTCATCATGTAATTGCCAAAAGGGTAATTTAATTGAAATTGTATAAAAACAATTGAAGTTGTAGTTGATCGAGTACTCTAGGAGGTGACCCTGTAAAAACTCACCCCTGGTCCTAGATTAATCAATTTAGATACTATTAGTCTAACATACGAACTCAATTGAAATCGTAAAAAATAAATGTTCAACATGTTGTGTCAGATTTCTCATATGTTGTAAATTATCAATCAGATTAGGTAACAACAGATTATGAATCTGATGTAAATTATCAAACAGATTAAGTCATCTGTTGCTACAGATTACCCATCTATTGTAAATTATCAAATGGATTATCATATGTCACAACAGATTACCCATATGTTGTAAATTATCAAATAAGTGCTGCCATCTATTGTGGTTGACCCTATGAGAACTCACCCCTAGTCCTAGATTAATCGATAGTTTACCCTATGAGAACTCACCCCTAGTCCTAGATTATTCAATTAAGGTATTACTACCCTAGTCCTAGATTAATTAATTAAGGTATTAGTCTAACATATGAGGTAATGAGAATTTGCTCGGCTCAGAGTGATCGATCAACGACTCTGTTGGGAGGAACGCAGTACTGTCTCATTATACAATTGACAAAAGACTCAATTGAAGTTGTAGTTGACCCTATGAGAACTCACCTCTAGCCCAAGACTGTTTAATTAAGGTATTAGTACCCTAGTCCTAAATTAATCAATTAAGATATTAGTCTAACATATGAGGTAGTAAGAATCGATTCAGCTCAGAGTGATTGATCGACGACTCTGTCGAGAGAAACGCAGTACCATCTCATTATGCAATTATCAAAAGACTTAATTGAAGTTGTAGTTAACCCTATGAGAACTCACCACTAGTCCCAGACTATTCAATTAAGGTATTAGTACCCTAGTCCTAGATTAATCAATTAAGGTATTAGTCTAAAATATGAGGAAGTAAGAATCAGTTCGGCTCAGAGTGATCGATCGACAACTCTGTCGGGAGAAACACAGTACCATCTTATTATGCAATTGATAAAAGACTCAATTAAAGTTGTACTTGACCCTATGATAACTCACCTCTAGCCTAAGACTATTCAATTAAGGTATTAGTACCCTAGTCCTAAATTAATCAATTAAGGTATTAGTCTAACATATGAGGTAGTAAGAATTGATTTGGCTCAGAGTGATCGATTGACGACTCTATAGGGAGAAATGCAGGACCATCTCATTATGCAATTACCAAAAGACTCAATTGAAGTTTTAGTTGACCCTATGAGAACTCACCCCTAGTCCCAGACTATTCAATTAAGGTATTAGTACCCTAGTCCTAGATTAATCAATTAAGGTATTAGTCTAATATATGAGGTAGTAAGAATCAGTCCGGCTTAGAAGGATCGATCGACGACTCTATCGGGAGGAATGCAGTACCGTCTCATTATACAATTGCCAAAAGATTCAATTAATGTTGTAGTTAACCCTATGAAAATTCATCCCTAGTCCTAGACTATTCAATTAAGGTATTAGTACCCTAGTCCTATATAATCAATTAAGGTATTAGTCTAACATATGAGGTAGTAAGAATCGGTTTGGATCAGAGTGATCGATCGCCGACTCTGGTCGGGAGAAACGTAGTACCGTCTTATCATGCAATTGCCAAAAGACTAAATTGAAGTTGTATTTGACCCTATGAGAACTCACATTCAATTAAGGTATTAGTATTACATATGAACTTAATTGAATTATATATAAACAAATATTCAACCTATTGCAACAAATGTCTTTTCTGTTGGATCAAATCAAACAGATTATGTAATCTGTTGTAACATATTATCCATCTGTTCTAAGCTATCAAATAGATTAAGTCATTTGTTGTGATAGATCACGAATCTGTTGTAAACTATCAAACAGATTAAGTCATCTGTTGCGACAGATTACCCATCTATTTTAAATTATCAAATAAGCGCTGTCATCTATTATAGTTGACATTATGAGAACTCACCCCTAGTCCTAGATTAATCAATTAAGGTATTAGTTGAACACATGAGGTAGTAAGAATCGGTTCGGCTCAGAGTGATCGATCGACGACTCTTGTCGGGAGAAACGCAGTCCCATCTCATCATGCATTTTCCAAAAGGCTCAATTGAAGTTGTAGTTGACCCTATGACAACTCACCCCTAGTCCCAGATTATTCAATTAAGGTATTAGTTGAACATACGAGGTAGTAAAAGTCGGTTCATCTTAGAGTGATCGATCGATGACTTTTGTCGGGAGAAATGCAGTACCTTCTCATCATGCAATTGCCAAAAAACTCAATTGAAGTTATATTTGACCCTTTGTGCTCATTCATCCATCCCTAATTCCACCTAGATCAATGTAGGTACTATTATTAATCTTAACATTAAATTAATGAGAACACATTTCAACTCAGAGTGATTGATCGATGACTCGGGTCG
>NW_025892355.1:0-1080 GCF_002878395.1 Capsicum annuum | reverse complement strand
AACCATTTTCAAGTGACTTAAGTCACTCACCTAACAACATTCAAAACTCAACATCCACTTTAAAGTCTCTGCACTAAACCATTTTAAAGTAACTAAGTATAACAAAAAAGTCACTTGCAAAACAAAAAATCTCCTTTAAAGTCCCTACACTTAACCATTTTCAAGTGACAAAGTATAAAAACAAAATAACATTCAAAGCAAAATATCTCCTATAAATTCCCTACACTTAACAATTTTCACGCAACTAATTCACCAACGAAACCACATTCAATATAAAAAATCCCCTATAAAGTCCCCATATTTAACCATTTTCTAGTGACTACGTATCAAAATCAAACCACATTCAAAACAAAAAATCCTCTTTAAAGTCTCTACACTTAACCATTTTCAAGTGACTAAGTACCAAAACCAAACCACATTCAATATAAAAAAATCTCCTTTAAAGTCTCTACACTTAACCATTTTCAAGTGACTAATCCACCAACCAAACAACATTTAGAACTAAAAATTTCCTTTAAAGTCCCTGCAGTTAAACATTTTTAAGAGACTATGTATCAAAAACCAACCACATTCAAAAAACATTTTTAAGTGACTAAGTATCAAATACCCAACCACATCCAACACAAAAAATCTCCTTTAAAGTTCCTACACTTAACTAATTTAGAGTGACTATGTATCAAAATCAAACCACAGTCAAAACAACAAATCCCCTTTAGAGTAACTACACTTAACCATTTTCAAGTAACTAAGTCACAAACCAAACCACACTCAAAAGACAAAATCCGCTTAAAAGTCCCTATATTTAACCTTTTTCAAGTGACTAAGTCACAAACCAAGCCACATTACAAATAAAGAAATCTACTGTGAAGTCCCTAAACTTAAGCAATTTCAAGTAATTAATTCACCTACCAAACCACATTCAATACAAGCAAATACCCTTTAGAGTCCCAACACTTAACCATTTTCAAGTGACTAAGTAACCAACCAAGCAACATTCAACACTAAAAATCCACTTTAAAGTACCTACACTTAACCTTTATCAAGTGACTAAGTATCAAAACCAAACCATATTCAAAACAA
>NW_025892354.1:0-1504 GCF_002878395.1 Capsicum annuum | reverse complement strand
TAGAAATATTTCTATCTTGCGGATACATATCAGGTACTTAAGAAACTAATAAGTGAGTTGGGAGAGATCAAGCTTTCTGTAAAAGCTACTCCGTCCACAAGGCCAGCTCGCAGCCATGTACAAATGGTCCACACTAGATGTACGATATACAGTCCACCCCTTATGATAAGGTGGCTTCGCCACTGCTCGGAGGATAGAAAACAGGTTGTCGTCAGCAAGCGTGATCGATGAGAGGACAATTGTTAGAGACACTTAGCACCTGATTTAGTTTGTATTAGTTATACACCAGACTAGCCCATGGGTGATACGTTTCATGGCACAACATGCTTATATCTTTCCCACGTACAGTCAATAGGCCCTAAGTTATTCCAGTAGTTCGATTGGAGTTGGATCAAAGGGAATCCATGTGAAATCAGCTGGTACATCTAAAACTACAAGGTTATGATTATATAAATAGTACCTTTTGTCAAAACCTATGTTGCTCGGACTCTTCAAAATTGCCGTCGATGAGTGTTGGATCCTCCAAAAGTGTGCGTCAACAATTTTGGTGATTCCGAGCAACATAGGTCAAAGCAAATCACCAGCTGAACGATGAAATTTGTACCTTCTATAGTTATAGTTTGAGGTCTCTAGAAAACTAATTCACACACCACAGCTACATATCTCCTCTAAAAATTACTTTCATATTAAATTGCATAGCCTGACCAATTTCAAATCCTGAGAAGCTGCTCAAGCGCCAAACTCGTGCTCATAGCCAACAACGGATAGTCGGATACTCTTTTACTGTATTAGCTTAGTCCCACATACCTTTGATGAACAAAATGCGAGATATCTTGAATCTAAGCCTTGGAAGCATGATTTTTAAAAAACTGACATATAATGAGCAATTGGTGTTTGAAGAGTGTGTTTATGTCGTGGGGTAGGGTGAAGTGAGGAAAAGACCAAAATATCCTTAGAGAAACCAAAAAAGAAAAAAATGCACAAATTCTTCCGTTGACGGCTCGCCACCCTAGTTGTCACTTAAGGTTGGGGTTTACCATTTTCTGAGCTAGGCTGACGACTAGAGCTGATGGTTCGTCACTTAGTTGACCGCTTGTCAGCTTAGTCGTCACCTAGTTGACAGACAGATACTTCGAAATAAAATAAGCATAACTTTTTACTCCGATATCGGATTAAAGTGAAATCGGATGCGTTGGAAAGAAACTAGTACATCTTTCATTTGATATATAGTAATCTACCCAACTCGTTATATTCTATAAGTAACAGTCATTGAAAGTTGACCCAAGTTGAAATGTTCACTAAAACTTAATCAATAGAAAAGTTCTCAACTCGTCTTTGAGTTAGGAAATTTTTGTTAGCTCAATTCATATTCAAAGGTATTCTCAAACTATAGAATTGATCATCAAACATATATTACTAGTGGCGGAGTCAAAATTTTCATTGAGGAGTTCAGAAGTAAACATACGGACTGGTCGAAGAGGGTTCAACATCTATTATATATACA
>NW_025892353.1:0-2453 GCF_002878395.1 Capsicum annuum | reverse complement strand
TTGTCGGACTCCCTAGGACCTAGGACTCCTTAAACCTTAGTCTATGATACCAAGCTTTGTAATGTCCCAAAATTTCCATCCCAAGACATCACACGGTGCTTAGGGCTACACGTAGCCCCAAGTTAACCCACGAAGCAAGACATTACATCAAGGAACTCAATTCAACAATAGTCATGCATAAAGTGATATATCACATTGGGGTAAAGAGAGATACTGCAAAATACTAAACTATGCAACCAAAATATATATTGAATTTCTATATATACTATCCCTCTAGTCTGACAAAGCCTTTATACTTCAAAATCAAGGAGCCTTTGTGACAAACCCCCAACTGACTCAACAGTACTGAAAGACATAACAAAAAATTGATACCACAAAAATATAGACAAGGTCCTCGAACCATAAGGACTCACCACTGAGGAAATGTAGTGAGGCACCCGAATATCACTAACGCGGCTGAGGCTAAGTACCTAAACCTACATTACTAATATGGGAAATACCATATTTTTCGCTCGGTGCTAAATACTACTCCCAGACACAAGCTCAGAATGCATTAAGAAATCCACCACAAACATCACAAGGGTCTATCATGAAGATCAAATCAAATCTCTTTCTCCTTTATCAAATTATAACCAATTTGTGGATTCCTAACTCGACTTAAATCAAAGCAATCTTTCTCAATATCAATTCATTAAATAATGGCAACGTCAATAACTTTGAGAAAATATCAAGACTCAATGTAACAACTCAGTCTCATGAATCAATATACTCAATAATCCAATTTGTCATAAGTAAGCTTAAAACTTGACACATATCTTGAAAGCACTTGAAATATCAACTCATGGTAGAAATATGAAATTAACAATATTAAATATCAAGTCATAACTTGGGAATAGTAAAATAATTATATATAACAAAGCTTGAACAATTTATATTATCATAGACTCATGATGAAGTAATTTGGGTATAAACCCACTTGGAAAATCATATAAATCCATAATAGAAATCAAAGCTTTGGGCACAAGAAAGAAAGGATTGCTCTTGTTCAAAACCCCACATACCTTAATCTTTGAAATTGGATGAATTCTAGTGCTTGAGACTCTATCCGCACTTGTAATAAATGATTCTCGAAACCCATACTATGAGGAACTTGGTTCCTGGAGAAATCTTGAAGATTTATGGAAGATTTTTGGAAGATTAATGTTCTTGAATAAAACCCTAGATATATTTTCATAAGAGAATTGGAAGAGAAAATGAAGAAATTAGGGTTTGGATGAGGATTCTCATATATATAAGGGCCTCCAAAAAATGGAAAAAGACCAAAATACCCTTGCAAAAATGTCCTTTAATTGCTGAAAAAAATAGCTGATGACATTTGTGACAAGTCGTCAGACTTGTGACAAGTCGACACAAAATGTCATCACAACAGGGTGGAATTTATGACTTTCTGCTTAAGGTGACGACATTTTCTGACAAACCGTCAGACTTGTGACAAGTCATCACAAAATGTCGTCACACATTTTCCAGGCTGACATGCTGGAGTAAAATAGGCATAACTTTTTGCTCCGATACCAGATTTGGGTGAAATTGGTGCCGTTGGAAAGATAATTCAATTATCTATCAGTTGGTGGATAATTAGCTCAAAATTTATTAGTGTAACAAGAGATATTCTTATTTTAGGATGACTATACCGAAATCCTTCTCAAGAATTCAATCGGTAAGGGATGTTTTGATTAAGATAATTGCTAGGACATATTTGAGGTCTTCATACACATCACCCTTTATTAGAAAACAACCAAAGCACTATAATTTATTTCTCATGAGTTTGAGTCATGGTGGTACCATTGGTTAGAGTTCTCGGGGTATTATAGTTCACATGGGCACTGAGTACGAATGCCTAAACGTACTAACCTATCTGATTAGTTGAGTGGATGATAGCTGAATACTAGCTAGTAGGATTGAACTGTACTTAGTATGGACTAAAACTGTAGCGTATTATGTATATGCGGTAAGGACTGTCTGGATAACATGAGATAATGAGCACAAATATAGGTAAAACGTATTATCCGAAGATGCCTGACCAAATGTATAACATGATTCTAAAATACTGGTAACTGAACAACTGATAACTGCACACTATGGTCAAGAAAACCTGGAACTAAACTAAGTTTTAAACTGAATATTGAACTGAGACTGTAACTTAGTTCTGTTGACTATGTGATAGAGGTTGACACAAATCGAGGATCTGAATAGACACTCATACTCTGTGCTTTCTCAACTTCTTATTTCATAAAGAATTTTGATCATCCCTTCGACAACTAAATGCAACTCCTTACTAGTCATCCATTTACACACTAACCTGACATTCAAGCCTATCTGCATAACTACAGCCTCATGCAAAACAAATATGAAAAAATATTTCCTTAACATAAAATATTTACTCTCCCTTATCT
>NW_025892352.1:0-1234 GCF_002878395.1 Capsicum annuum | reverse complement strand
CATGAAAGGTAGCTTCTATTCTAACATTATTTTCTGTGCTTTTTTTTTTTATATACTATTATTGTTTTAGTCAATTAAAATTCAGCAAACCTCAAATATACTCCTAAATTTAAATGGAACTAAACAATAATTTTTCCATATCAAAATTCTAATTATTACATAAATAATTAAATGTTCAAAAGCTTAAATCTTTTTTGTTCATGTTTATTTTTAATTTAAATATATTGTTTAATGTATTTACATATATTTTTAAAGTTACTATATTAAAAGTGTGAAAACCTTAAAAATATTGTTTGAATTTTTTGCCCTTCATTAAAAGTCTTTGCAATAGATAAAATTATCTTTTTAACCTTTTCCTTCAATTATAGTATTATTATTTTTATAATATAAATATTGACTATAATATATATGGGGAAAAAAAATTAAAGAAAAGATTCCTAATTTATGGAAAATTTTGTTGAGTCCTAAATATGTGGAAAATAAAAATAAAAATAAAAATAAAAATACATGTAAGCTGATTATCCTTTTAGATGCACAATTCTTTTACAAATATAATTCGTGTGAAGGTACTTAGATGCACAATCCTTTTAAAAGCATAATTCGTTTAAAGGTAATTTAAGAAATTTTACTTTTTTTTTTTAGGTACAGAATCCTTTTAAATGTAAAATTTATTAGATTTACCCCTTAAAATATATGAGTAGAGGTTTCTTGAAAACCTTTGTCTACAGAAGAATAAAATGAAAAAGTTTAAATCCAAAATTTTATAGTAATCACTTCTTTTGTTTTCTTCTTGAAAAATTATTTTTATAGAAGTTCTATTTAAATACAATCACTCGATTTTGGTGCATAATAAGACCAATTATTAATCTCATGAATTGCATATCTATCTTCAAACTTTAAAGTCCGTTAGAATTTCTTAAAGACTATATATTTATATTTAGTGTTAATGATCTTACAAAGCGAGATGAAACAAGGGTAATTAGGAGTATAGTTTGGTAACCATGTCATTGCACATTTCTTTATGGACTACTTTTTAAAATGTCGAACGAATCGTCTCGATTAATTTTTTCCCTGAAACTCTGAACAAATAGTTCTGAAAATGTATAACTAGCAAAGTTATCACACCAAGACCAAACAACACGAGTGTCTAGAATCTTGATACATTTTGCAGCTTATGTGATGAATAACAAAATATTTTAATTTGATGTCAAAGGTAAGAGTCCAAATAATAGAA
>NW_025892351.1:0-1361 GCF_002878395.1 Capsicum annuum | reverse complement strand
AATTAGGGTTTTACGCGGATGTTGGAGGTGAACAGTTATGGATTGACGTTCTCCGTACCACCCTAGAGTATGGTCTAGCACCCGTCTCGTGGACGGATTATTTGTACCTTACTGTAGGTGGTACTCTCTCTAATGCAGGCATTAGTGGTCAGACTTTCCGACATGGTCCTCAAATCAGTAATGTTCATGAAATGGATGTTATTACAGGTAAATTTTACTAAGTACCTACATTATTTTCACTCAATTTTCACTATCACAATATAATAGAAAATTTTATCATATTTTTATATTAATATTTCATGTTTTCATAAGGGGCCACATAAAGATAATAAAGGGTCTTTCTATATTACTATTTTTTTGTGGTATTTTCATGGAAAGTATTGTAAGTACATAAAAAAAAAAGAATGGGGAGATAGTCACTATCAACAATTAGTTAAGGTTAGAAATATGTCATGTTTGGGACCTAATCAATATAAGATTCTTTCAGAAAAAAGTTCAAACTTTTAATACTTTTTATATGTAAAAGTATATGCCTAGTGTACATTAATAGATTTTATTATGTCTCTTTTTCCACCTGGAAGATCTTGTAGGTAAGATTCACCTTATACTAAAATATATTATAAAGTTCTACACTTGTTTTTTACCATAGAAAAACTTTACTTAATTATTGCAAATAGCAAGTTTTATAAAGGATAGTTTGGTGGACTAAAGTTTCCGCTATGCGTAGGGTTCGGAGAAGGATCTTGTAATTCTGCAATAAGTTGTTTTCACGGCTTTAATCCGTGACCTCTAGGCAAGGGCGGACCTAGGTTGTGAAATGTGGTGTTCCGGCATCCGTTAAATCCGACGCAGAATAGGTATAATTATACAAGAAATGTATAAAAATTGATATAAGATGAAAAAAAACATCCATGAAACCAAGAAGATAGCTGGGTGCTTTGACTTTCAGTGGAACCTTAAAGCTTTGGTATAAATATGTGTATTTGAACCTCTTGAACACCCACGACCCTCAAATCCCGGGTGCATCACTTCACTGCCTTCAGGCTCCATGACAACAACTTTACCAGTGCATGCATGACCAAAAACACATTAATTTACCAGTGCATGCATGACCAAAAAATATACTAATTTATATATATTTGGGGAATAATTTATTTTTTGCATGATGTTAATGATAATATACTTAAATGATTATTGTTTACTTAATTTGTTTTTGTTGTCTCATATTTGGCTTTAGGTAAAGGGGAATTTGTGACTTGCTCCAAAGACATGAATTCAGAATTGTTTTTTGCAGTATTAGGAGGTTTGGGACAATTTGGAATAATAACAAGAGCAAGAATTGTCTTAGATAAAGCACCAAC
>NW_025892350.1:0-1615 GCF_002878395.1 Capsicum annuum | reverse complement strand
GATAACTTGTGTGGTAAAATAGATCTATTAGAAAGTCTCAATTTAACCCTCAGGGTTTGTTTGGTACCCTAAAGGTGATACACTAATAATGCTACTAGGTTAATTTTTATATGTTGGACTCATGGAACCGTCAGAATTACGAAAAGAAGTTTACAATGAATTATCTCTCAAGACACCTTTTTAGCTTATTTTACTAGTTTTCGTCTAAAAGATCAAAATGCAATATGGAGGTTCGAATCCCAAACTATCTATGCTACTAACCCTAAATCAACATTCTGGTTCTACAAGAACTGACGAAACCACTATCTGACGCTTAAATTATAATGTATTGACTGAAGTCAAACTATTCATCTTTAAAGCCTCTAAGGACTTCAAACTCACTCAAATCACCTCTGAAAACATCGAGGTCCATGCCAACAAAATGCACAACTCATAAAAAGCATATAGCAATTATGTAAAAGGGCAAAATAGTCAAAACATAGCAAAAACTGAAAATCATAACTACAATTGTTACAAAAATATAAATGCAAATGAGAGTTGATGTTATGTAACTTTTTAGGGTATAGTTTTGTGGCAAACATCGATCTAATTCACCCTTCAGTTAAATTGATGTTTCATTTTACTTATTGATCTTATTAAATCAAGTGAGTTTTATTTCTTCTTTTTTTCCACAGAACCAATAGTATTAAATAACTGTATAGAGTAGTAGTAGTTATATTTAAAGTTTCAAAGAATTATTAATAAGGTTAATTTAGTAAAACACATCTTTTATTAAAGGTTTTTGAGGACCAGCAAGTTCAATAGAGACAAAGTACTTCTCTTAGGTTTACTTGGAGCCTATTTCGTATTAAGAACGAAACACCCCATGAATAAAATGCCCCTGCCTTTAAAACTCTTATTCGGATTATAAAATATTTCTAATGAGCACTTAGACACCTGATAACGTATATTCCTCTGTCTGTTAGACACTTTTGCCGAATGTTTTGGGTTTTTCACGTATTCACAAGAGCCTATTATATAGATAAGTTAATGACATGAAATATTTATTTTCTGTAATTATACACATCAACTTCAATTGAAACATGCATAGAGTTTTATAACTTATTGAGGTTAATGAGTATAATTAAAAAAACAATATATTTTAAGTGGTTAATTCATCTATATCATAAACATTTGAGAACACACACAAAACCTTTTTAATTTTCTTTTAACTCAGAAGTATCTAATAAGAATACTTTATCATATGCTCAAATGCTCAATTGAAACATGTTGTAGTTTGAGTATATAAATGAAATTCACTAATGAAACTAAGGGTCTATCGATATTTCCTCCATAAAAGTATATTCAACACGTGAATTATATATCTAGAAGCTATATAAAGTACTCTCTCTATCTATCTTTACTTGTCCAATATACTAAAATTAGAGATCCTTGAATGCATGCGCTGTTTGAAAAAAAGGAAATTTCAGAAATAACAAACATTAGACCATAAATAATGAGACCATAGCGACATTTATCAAGATAATTTAGCATTTTGTGTTCATTTAATATTATTCCACACCCAATGTGTTTCAAAACATTAAATATATTAAATTTGAAAAGTAATATATTAGAT
>NW_025892349.1:0-1268 GCF_002878395.1 Capsicum annuum | reverse complement strand
TAAAACTTACTTTGTCCCCAAAGTAAACTTGAAAGTAGCTATCAAAATACACCCTGAGGCCTCTAGGCCTAGCTAGCAACATATTTAAACATCAAGAGGGTCAGTGACCCCACACTTAGTCTTTGCCATACTCTTTAGCTCAACTCTTTGGTACTTAGACTTCTCATCAACTTGTGACAAAAAAAATAAAAACTAGGTGAAGTAAACCTAACTCATAAAAATAAGATTTATCATCAGTTAAGGCATTATATGCCCTATTTCCACAATTCCTCTTTAACATAAATCCTAGACATCACCCAAATTCATCTAGTTCAACCATTGTTCCTTCAAGAAAACTCAAGAATTTAAGCTTCACCACCCAAGAACGATCAATAACGTCAATTCTCTTGCAAGATTAAAGCCTTAAGGTATGTTAAATATTCATCCATAGGCCTTTTTCACTCATGGAGTCCAAGTACCTATTTGTATGCTTTAAACTATGAATTTACATATTTACAATGAGTTATTTTCATGAAAATATTTTTTGGGATTTCAATTATGCATGATGGTTACAATTTTTTTAGTTGGAAAGTAGCCCTAACATGTTTGAAACATGAAATTCCATGTCAAATCCCTAAAGTATAGTTTTAGTGTTATGATTTTATTCCCATATGTTTCAACCATTCCCATGCCTAAGTTTATGAATTTAAAGTGTTTGATGAAATGCCTAAGAGATAAATTTTGAGCAATGACTATTTATTATGTATTTGAAAACTTTGATATGCTCCTATCTTGATGTTATCGAGTCCTGGGGGTTATGAATACCTAAAAATTAGCTATTTACTTAGTCCTGGTACTTCATAATGGTTTTGAGGCATCTATGAATATTATCAGTTCAGTTAGTTATCCTATCAGTTAAGTTTAGCTTAGTTCAGTAATCTGAGTCAGTTCAGTTAGGAGTAGGATTTCGCACCGAGCAAACCTAGGGGATGTGGGCTCACCTGCCAGTTGAGGGTGTGATCTTTAGTAGCAATCCCTGCATTCCAGAACTACATAGCTAGCATAGGTTAGAGATATTAACCTACCAATTGAGGGTTGACACATATCTCACCAGAGCACCTGCCAGTAGAGGGTGACTCTTTAGTCCTTCGGGACTTTATTTCAATGGATCCACGCAGCCAGTGTTAGTACCCGTGGCACGGTACTGACACCATTCCAACTGGGATCACGGGTTGGACCCCAATTAGCTCTTATTGGGGCATGTCGGTTAGATGATAGATCCCACAGTC
>NW_025892348.1:0-1393 GCF_002878395.1 Capsicum annuum | reverse complement strand
TGTATCTGATATCAATTATATTCGATGTATCGGGTATCAAATATTTAGTGTATTTATATTGAATATGATAATGTCTCTAGTGTATTTGTGCATGGTACATGTATATGGTATCAAAGGTAGATGTATCCCGTATCTTTAATGTGCATTGTGAATAAATACATACATAGAAAAAGAAGACGAATAAGACAACAGAGAAAAAGAAGATACACTTATCTAGAAATATATATATCTATACATAGATAAATGTATTTGAAAACACAGATATGTATATCAGGTATCAAAAGTGCATGTATTTATTATTAACAAAGTTATAGTGATATATTTGATACATGTATCTTTGCATAGATACTCCCTAACTTGAACTGATACACCTAATAGATTCGTGCATAGTACATATATATGCTTCAGATACATATCTATACATATCACTTAATAGATCCCTGCACATACATCAATAAATTCAAGTATGCATCCACTATTGTCATTTTTCCTACCATTTTCCTACAGATCTGTCCCTCTCTTTCCTCACAGATCTATATCTGTCTTTCCTTTTTTCCTTACTGTTCACACTCTACTCAATTTTTCACTATTTCTCATTCTCATTTTTCTTCAAAATTCACTACAGACCTGACGCTCATCATATCAAATCAGAGATGAAGAAACCCTAATTACCCCAATAGTGGAGAAACTAGTGGAACTGACATGTACCAAAGAGAAGAAGGAAATAAAGGATAGAGAGGGAGAGAGAAAGAAGTAGGAGAGAAGCGAGCGAGAAAAAATAAGAGAAAGGGAAGCAACGGGATTTTGTGTATCTGAATCCAAAACTGATAGTAAAATATTAAGTAACGAGTGATTAAGTAATATTTTTGAAGTGGAGCAAGATTCAATATTTATGTAAGGATGTTTGGTTATTTATTCAGTTTTCTCAAATATATATACATACATATATATATATATGTATATATGTATGTATATATACACACACGTTTTCTATAGCCCGCATTATGCACGAGCCCAATATTAATGTGTTAAGAAGAGATCGATGTAATATAAAACCTCAAGAAGCTATTGTATTCATATGTGGAATATATAAACATAATTGTCGTACATTAAGAGGAGTTAGGATTATAAGTCCTAAACATACATGAATAGAAAATACAATTATCACGATCCAAATTCGGGCTTGACCGTGACGGATAATTTCAAGCCCGCCATGGACCGGAGACAACCCCCTAAGCCTTACTTCAATAGCACATAAATATAAACAACGAAAGCCAACCAAACTAATGATAGATAAATAATACCCAAAGAAAATGTAAAGAGTCAAAACAAGACTTTAATGACATCCCAATCCTGTCTATGAAAGCCTCTAAACTAAGAATACCAACTACGA
>NW_025892347.1:0-2271 GCF_002878395.1 Capsicum annuum | reverse complement strand
TTTTTTCTTGAGATGAGAAACTATTGAAAATAAGGATAAGGTCTTTGAACACTTTATCATTCACATACGCCACTTTATAGTTTTTTTTTGGTAAACGGGTGATTTAATCATTGATTAGGGAGAAATATAACTGTTTGAAATGGGGTGTGGAGTGGGTTGATTCAAAACAGGTTGGGCTAGAGTTTGATCTTAGTAACAGTTATTACAAGCCACAATATTTTTATGAAAGATAGTTCCTACACTATCTGCTACCACTGCTTCTATTGAATATAATGGAGGAATTGTCAAAATTTGTGATTACAATGACGTTGTTCCAATTTTCCCTTTCTTGACCAGATGGTCTGTGACTCTATTTTGCTTCCTCCATGTGTGCATGAGAGGTGAAGCATTCAACTACATTATCAGTAATCTGTATTCAAAGATAATATTACTATAAATGGGATTATCATGTATAATCATGTTTACAACTTCTGTAGAATCAAAGTTGATTTGTATAGGATGGAGTCCAAACGAAACTGCTAGCTTGAGTCCTTCTAAGATGGCTAGGAGTTCAGCTTGGATGGGGAGGTATTGTGAAGGGTCTTGATGTACCCAAGGGTCCATTCCCCTTGGTGGTTTCTGAAGACCCCCTATCCTTCCTTGCATAGTGTGCTTGTTTATGGTCTCGTTAGTGTTCAACTTGTAGGTTCCCAGTGGGGGAAGGAGGTTCCCATTTCAGGTTTAGGGTGGTGGTGGGGCTGGGGGTGGAGGTATGATTGTAATTGTGAGACATGAAGTGGAATTCAGTAGATAAGTGGATAGCTGTATGGTGGTCAATTGGGAGTTTCTTGTTATTGAGTAGGTTATCATTCCTATTAAGCCAAATACTCCAAAGATAAAAAGAAATAACTGTGTCCCAACACAAGCATCTATTAAAGGGAATATCTTTGATGCAGGTCCAAGTGGTGAGCTAGTTAGCAATGTTGAGGTGATTGGAGTTAGCAGAGTGGATAAAAATGCTTTGGTTGGCTAAGGCTGTTCAAAAAGTGGAGGCATTTATGCAATGGAAGAAGACATGGTTGATGTCTTCCTTTTTGGTTTCACAAAAGTGGCATTGACCGTTGGTGGTTACCCTTATGTGATGCAGATATCTCTTAGTTGGGAGTCTATTGTGGTTAAGTAGATAAATGAAAGTTTTGATTTTGTTGGGGATTTTTAGTCACCAAATCCAGTGAAAGTTTGGACTAGCAGTGGTTGGGATAGGCTTATGGTAGTCAATTACAGCTTGATAGGTTGTTCTCATGGGGAAGACCCAATAGATGGTTCTTTACCAGTACAACTTATCATTAAGTGTACTATTATAGGGGATGAAAAAGCTTTGGATGGTGTGGGAGAGGTCAGGAAGGAGAGCGAGGAAAGGCTCCGCAGGTTCCAGTTTCCATTAGAGTTAGATGTTATCTACCCATAACTTATTTTTCCTTTTTGTTTAAAGAGCCCTGAATGTAGATTCTGATGGGGCCATGGTTGGGGATCCATTTACTATTACAAAAGTTGATTTCATTCCCTTTATGAATGGTCCATCTGATGGGTTCATTACATACACTCCAGACCGCAATAAGTTTAAATGACTTTCTATGATAGTTAGGCAAGATTGAGTTACTTTTTAGCTATAAAAATAGTTTAGTGAATTTTGGGATACTTTTAATTATAGCAATAAATTGAACGTTCAGTGACTATCAAGGTTATCAAATATTTAAGGGTGTGATTACGGGTGGACATTCGGTTTGTTTAGCTCGATTTTTTGATTTTTGATTTGCCGAAAATGACAATGAATTGAATTGAAATAAATTCAATTTATTTTGATTTTTGCAAATTCGGCTCGATCTTTTTCATTTTGCTTTTTCGATTTGGAAGGGGCATCAACAGACATCTTTTGAGGCAAGGCGGATCAAAACGACAACGAGGACTACTACTAGACTATGACGAATAGACAATATTGAGGGAGAGAGCATGAGAGACTAAGAGGTTGGGAGCAGAAATTAGTTTTTCAATTGTCAGAGAGCGAGTGTTTGAGAGGTTGTAAGTGTCTACTCATTAGTGAAAGTGATTAGGGTTGGGGACGTGGGGTAATGTATTATAATGGGTACGAATGGGTTGAGGTTGGGCCAATGGGTAAAAAATGACTAGAAATAAAAATAACTTTTTTCCCACAACAACAACAATAATAATTATAATAATAATTTTGCCTCGATCGGTCCCAAGAAAAATGAAAATTTAACAATACATAAAATT
>NW_025892346.1:0-1779 GCF_002878395.1 Capsicum annuum | reverse complement strand
AATCTAGGCTCGACCGACCTTGGATTTGAATATAATTTAGGGTATCGAATCCTTTTGATTTTGAATTTGAATTTGAGTGTAAATGATGATTGTATGACAGATGATTCTAGGTCCAACCGACCTTGGATTTTAAAACAATTTAGTGTATATTCTCCTTTTGATTTTGAATTTGAATGTAAATGATGATTGCATAATAGATGATTCTAGACCCGACCGAACTTGGATTTGAATACAATTTAGTGTATCGTCTCCTTTTGATTTTGAATTTGAATTTGGGTGTAAATAATGATTGTATGATAGATGATTCTAGGGCCGACCGAACGTGGATTTGAATACAATTTAATGTATCATCTCCTTTTGATTTTGAATTTAATTTGGGTGTAAATGATGATTTAATGAAAGTTGAATCTAGGCCCAACCGACCTGGGATTTGAATACAATTTTGCGTATCATCTCCTTTTGATTTTGAATTTGAGTGTAAATGATGATTTAATGAAAGATGAATCTAGGCCCGACCGACCTTGGATTTGAATACAATTTAGTGTATCGACTCCTTTTGATTTTGAATTTGAATTTGAGTGTAAATGATGATTGTATGATAGATGATTCTAGGTCCAACCGACCTTGGATTTCAATACAATTTAGTGTATATTCTCCTTTTGATTTAGAATTTGAGTGTAAATGATGATTGCATGATTGATGATTCTAGACCCGACCGAACTTGAATTTGAATACAATTTAGTGTATCGTCTCTTTCTGATTTTGAATTTTAATTTGGGTGTAAATGATGATTTAATGATAGATGATTCTCGGCTAGACCGACCTTGGATTTGAATACAATTTAGTGTATCATATCCTTTTGATTTTGAATTTGAGTGTAAATGATGATTGTATGATTCATGATTCTAGGCCCGACCGACTTCGGATTTGTACGCAATTTAGTGTATCGTCTTCTTTTAATTTTGAATTTGAATTTGGGTGTAAATGATGATTTAATGATAGATGAATGTAGGTCAGACCGACCTTGGATTTGAATACAATTTAGCGTATCGTCTCCTTTTGATTTTTAATTTGAATTTGAGTGTAAATTATGATTGTGTGATAGATGATTCTATGTTCGACCGACCTTGAATTTGAATACAAATTTGTGTATCGTCTCCTTTTGATTTTGAATTTGAGTGTAAATGATGATTGTACGATAGATGATTCTAGACCTGACCGACCTTGGATTTGAATACAATTTAGGGTATCGTCTCCCTTTGATTTTGAATTTGAATTTGAGTGTAAATAATGATTGTATGATGGATGATTATAGGCCCGACGTACCTTGTATTTGAATACAATTTAGTGTATCATATCCTTTTATTTTTAATTTGAGTGTAAATGATGATTGCATGATAGATGATTCTAGGCCCGATCTAACTTGGATTTGAATACAATTTAGTGTATCGTCTCCTTTTGATTTTGAATTTGAATTTGGGTGTAAATGATGATTAAATGATAGATGATTCTTAGCCAAACCGACCATGGATTTGAATACAAATTAGTGTATCGTCTCCTTTTGATTTTGAATTTGAGTGTAAATTATGATTGTATGATAGATGATTCTAGGCCCGACCGACATTGGATTTGAATATAATTTAGTGTATCGTCTCTTTTTTATTTTGAATTTGAATTTGAGTGTAAATGATGATTGCATAATATATGATTCTAGGCTCGACCGACCTTGGATTTGAATACAATTTAGTGTATCGTCTTCTTTTGATTTTGAATTTGAAT
>NW_025892345.1:0-2001 GCF_002878395.1 Capsicum annuum | reverse complement strand
TACCATGAAAATGACCTTGTTAAAAGTGTGCACACAAGGTGTTTGTGAAAATGTCTAAGTGAATTATCTAGTTATATTCTGGTAATGTGTAGAGCTTGAACAATGTCCTAATGCATATAAATGGTTGATAATAATATTATTAAAGGTATTGTAAGCTGTGTATTACATAATGATGACATTGTTGGGTTAATGGCTAATAAGAAGTTGAAACACTAAACATTAAAATGAACTTGATATGTGTGTTGAGTGTAAATATGGTGAGAAGGTAGTGTAAGCTTTTTATTGAAATAAGAAAGGTTGTGTGGATCTTGGTGATCGTAGATATGGTGATTGGTGTGTTATATCAAGGAATTTGGCCTATTAATATGGTGAGTGGGTGAATGGTCTTGTGAAGACCAAATGTATATCTAAGGAAATGGTCTAGTGAATGTGAATGAGCCATGATAATGCCTAAATAGGTGTGAATACTTGTAGATGGTTGGTTAAAGCCTTGTTGTCCATGTATTGAGTCATAATGATTGTGAATTCTTAGAAATTGTTGATAAGAACCTTTGTAAGCATGTAATAGGTTAACTTGTGGCTTAAATGGGGTAATGGACCCTATGAGTATAAATGTTTGTTAATTTGTATTATATTGATGTGGTTAGCCATGAAAGGTGTTAATCTATGACCACATTGGTTTGATGGCTAAGAAGAGAGGTTCAATCCCCTAAGCTCAAACTTGAAACTGTGTGCAGAACTAAAGAGTGGCATAGAGGTGTTAGTGAAGGATGAAAATCTCCTTAAAGACCTTGTGGTCTTGTGTGGGTCTTGATAACCATGAATTATTAAAGTTCCCTAGACAATAAAATATGATGGCTCGTGATTAAATTTCCATAGCCAATCAAATATGATGCCTTGTGATTAAAGTTCCATCTCGTGATTATAGTTCCATAGCCAATCAAACATGAAGGCTCGTGATTAAATTTCTATTTCATGATTAAATTTTCATACCTAATCTAACATGATGGCTCATGATTAAAGTTCCATCTCGGGATTGAAGTTCCATAACTAATCAAATATTATGGAGCGTGATTAAAGTTCCATCTCGGAATTAAAGTTCTATAGCAAATAAAATATGCTGGCTCGTGATTAAAGTTCTATCTGATGATTAAAGTTCCATATCTAATCAAATATGATGGCTTGTGATTGAAGTTCCATCTCGAGATTAAAGTTCCATAGCTAATACAATATGATGGCTCATGATAAAAGTCCCATTTGGTGATTAGTGTTTCATAGCCAATAAAACATGATGGCTCATGATTAAAGTTCCACTTCGTAATTAAAGTTCCATAGCCAATCAAACATGATGGCTCGTGATTAAAGTTCCATGTCGTGTTTAAAGTTCTATAGCCATTCAAATATGATGGCTCGTGATTAAAGTTCCATATGGGGATTAAAGTTCCATGGCCACTCAAATATGATGGCTCTTGATTAAAGTTCCATCTCGCAAGTAATGTTCCATAGCCAATCAAATATGATGGCTCGTGATTAAAATTTTATCCCATGATTAAAGTTCTATAGACAATCAAATATGATGGCTCGTGATTAAAGTACCATTTTGTGATATAGTCCCCTTTATTAGTAAGTTTACCTTGGTTTAGGTATTTTGTCTAAGAATGTGTGTATGTGGTTAAAGCTGTAAGGTTAATGAGACTGGTTTAATCCTAAGTGTGGAATGCTAGTGTCCTCCACTTTATGTCTCACGATTGAATGCTTTGAAAATGTATGCTAAGCCTTGGCCCCTTGTGGCCTAATGCAATGATTATTTAGTATATCTATGTGTGTGAGTATAGGTTTGAGAAAGATGATGAACCTTGATATGTTGATTTGTATGTGAAATATCTATATTTATTAATAAGTTCATGAAAGTGATAAAATGTGATATATTGACTTGTTATTTGGTTGATGATGTATTTTCTCACTTTTTCTTGAGTTACATGCTAGCGTTCCAACTACTAA
>NW_025892344.1:0-2165 GCF_002878395.1 Capsicum annuum | reverse complement strand
AAGAGAGGGATTCTATATTTTCATGCTCTTAATCAAATCTTCAAACTCATTTTCATACATACATATATACAAGTACAAATTAATTTGGGGAAAAGGCCTCAAGACCAAACAATAATATCATTAGATAATTCTTAATGCAAGATTATAAACATAATTTCAAAACCCATTGAAGATTCATGATTTTCCAATATTCAAAACATCATTAAAAACATTTTCACCATACTCATGTAGTTTTAGGAAAACCCCACGTACCTTAGATTATTTAGTTTGAAAGATGGAACCCGGATCTAGATGGATAGAACCTGGATCTAGATAGTTGAAACTCGGATCTTGATCCGTTTCTTGAATATCTTCACTTAGGAGGATGAATTCTTGATCTATGGGAGGGAAAGAAACTTGAATCTTGATTTTTTTTCTTGGAAATCTTGAACTGAAGGATTGATTTTTCTTGATTCATTGATTTTGAAGGAAACCCTAGTTTGATCTTATTTTTGAGAGTGAAGAGAGAGTTTTTGATGTTATAAACTGATAATATATGGATTATAATGCTTATGATTCAATTTATATTCATGGAGAAGGCTTCTAGGAAGGAAAAATACCAAAACAACCCTTTATAATGACTTTAAATTGCTAAACGAGGTGCGCGACAGATTGGGTGACGGACCGTCGCACCTGGGACGGACCGTCGCTTCATACCGTCACTTTTTGTCCAGAAAACAGGCTTACTGCCTCAGTTACGACAGTCTGGGCAACGGTCTGTTGCATCTGAAATGGTCCGTCGGACCTCGTTGTCGCACCTGGGCAGTCCGGATAGCTCACTGTAAAACGGCCAAAACTTTTTACTCTGATATCGAATTTGGGCGAAATTGGTATCGTTGGAAAGAGGACTCAAAGATCTTTCATTTGATATATAGTAGGTCACCCAGTTTGTCACATACAAGGAGTTACGGTCGATTGAAGTTGACCCACGTTTTGACGCTCACTAAAACTTGAACGATAGGAAAACTTTCAACTAGTCCTCGAGTTAAGGGACCTCTATGATCTCAATTCACGCTCAACTAGATTCACACACTCCACAATTGATTAACACACTATATTTACATCAAATTTATGGCTTTTGGATCATTTACCTAAAATGCGGGGTGTTACAATAAGAAAATTATTCATAACATCTAATTATACATTTACAATTGTAATTGATTTGAAAGACTGAAATCAATGGATTTTTCGAATTTTAAAGAAAAGAAGCAATTCTGACAAGTGTTCTTAAGTATTATAACAATTCAATTCTATTTTTATATTTAAAAGTGATTAATTACATTATTTTGTAGTATTAATAATTTTTTGTTGCATAAAAACATTAGGCAATTATACTGAAAATTAATCAATTTAATTATGAGACTCCTAATCAATCCGAACAAACTAAAACAAAGAAAATAATATTTTTTTCAGCAATTCACATATATAAAGTATTAAATAAGGTGTATGAATAAAAGAAATTAAATGTATAATTTACTTCTTCGTGAACAAATAAAAAACAAAGTGCTCTCATATTAATAAGCTAGTATGTTGTTTTTTGATAAATAATTTTCTCTTGTAAAGACTTGCATGTAAAACTAAGAAACAAAGCAAGAAATAACTAAGATGAATGTATATATAGCCTAACGGCCAATGGACAACATATTTGAATTGTAAAGGACAAATTTTTTTTTGAGGATTATGACTTGGGAATGCAGATAGGTTATTCTAACGCTGTTTTCGTATTTGAATAATAATCTGTAAAATTATCAAAAGCATACATGATTATGTGAAATCAAAATCAAAATTTAAAAAGCCTAGAAAAGAAGAATGTATGTTTGTACATACAGAAAACGTTCTCCTAAATCTAAATTCAACTCTAGAAACCTAAACAAATACACAATGTCAATAAAGTATTTATTGGCATAGAAAAAATTCTAAACTTAAATAATTAAATTCTAAATCCAAATAAACAAAAGATGTGCCTAAAGATTGATAGACAAAAGTGAAACGTAATAATCTATGCTGCAATTGAGATTTAAGCCAAAAATATTCAGTCGGCCAAGTGTTGAGCTTCTTTTATCGATGGACAAAATATATTATCTACATATAAAGAGTCCTAAATCTATAATTATCAGCCATTGCCC
>NW_025892343.1:1888-4060 GCF_002878395.1 Capsicum annuum | reverse complement strand
GATTTAAACATGCAAGTGAAATTTGCGATTTGTTTGTTGTTGGATTTGTAGTATATATTGGAAAATAATCCCCATTGATGTCTGTCAGTATCTGATTTTATGGCTTCTGTAAAGTCTGGTAAGCTCTCCTTTATCTGTGATTTTTTTTTTCTTTTTCGATTTTAACATGCAAGTGAAATCTGTCAATTTTATTGTTAAATTTGTAGTAGATTTTGAAAGATAATCTTCATTTGTGTCAGCAAGTATCTGATTTTATGATCTCTATAATGTCTGGTAAGCCCTCCTCTTCTGTGATTTTCTTTTCTTTTTTCGTTTGAACATGCAAGTGAATTAGAGATTTGATGCAGCTGAGCTGAAAAAAATATAGAATGGAACGAAAAGCTTGAGTAACAGAAGATTTGGAGTTGTATATTCATGTTAATGATATCTTCATGTTCCTTTTGTACTTGTTTTGATTATTCCATGGCATATATTAAGTCATAGCTAATAAGAATGGTGGATTGTTCAATTTTTTTTATATTTTTTCCTTTTGATTTTTGGATGACTTTTTTTTTTGAATGTTCTCATGCTAAGCAAACAATATTTGTCCGGTCAATATACATTATTCGATGAGTAACAACATGTACTAAATGACTTCGACACATTAGTGCTCAATACCAGTTCTTATAGGAGACGTGCTTGACGCTATCGCTTGCAATTTTCATGAATTCTCCATAAACGTTTCAGCCGGTTCAAGGCATCTCCTTAGTGCATTATGTCCAAGTTGGGCTCTTTCGTTGTCTCCAAATCCAAAGACTCATCCACAATTTATTACAACAACAATGTGGTATAAGCCAGTGCTAATTTGAGATATGTGGTGGGATCTCAAGCTCTCCAGGATCTCGGTCTTCAGAACTTTATGTGATGCTCCTCTGTAACGGAACTTGAGGCTACCAAAGCCCATCCAACCAAAGTCATAAACAGAACCATTGTCCACCAGGACAATCCTGAGATATCCCTGACGTACCGATAGCTCAGGAATGGCGTTGTACACCATTCCACATTTAACCAAACAAAAGGTGCATTTCTCTTTGTTATGGCTTATCATTTCTCTTGGTGCATGTATCATCATTATATGCATATACGATGTGCATTTATAAATGTGTTTCAAAAAGGTGTGTGGGTGAGCTTGGGATTGGACAGGTTTCCTGACCAGCATCTCTCGTCTTTCAGAAAATAACCATTCAATGATGACTCATTGGATAAGTTGTTATGCAGGTGGAATAGCTACACAAGATTTTTAAACTTCATGGTTCTGAGTAATACTGGACGAAATCAAAATTGCCACATGTGACGATCTTTAAACCTCAACAGCCATACAAGCAATGCCTTGCCAACACATTCAAGGACTTCCCTCCATCATTTTTAGTACTTTTGGATTCTCTCCTGGCTTTTGAACCTGAGTATCGAAGTTTTGCTACTTTGGCACTTCAAAATGAGGTAACTTTAGTTTCTTGATGGTGAATAATTTGTTTTGTGTTTTCATAGAGCTTTTTACTTAGTCAAATCAAGAAGCCAACTCATTCAGATGTTTCTTACTATATTAGCAATCAGATTGAGCAGGACCAAGACAGAGTATTTGGAGTGCAAATTTAGTGACTCGAGGCAAGATGAGGAGGTGGTGGCAGGGATAGTTGTAAGTATCTTGAGTCTATGATTCAGGGGAATGGAGAGATAGATGACGATGTCTCGCACTGTATTGGGGCAGGTTGGATGAAATGGAGGCTCGCTTTGGGGATTTTATGCGATAAGAAGGTGCCTCCCAAACTTAAAGGCAAATTCTATAGAGTTGCAGTCCGGCCGGCTATGTTGTATGGAGCGGAGTGTTGGTCAGTTAAGAATTCCCATATTCAAAAGTTGAAGGTGGCAGAAATGAGGATGTTGCGTTGGATGTGTGGTCTTACAAGGGCTGATAGGGTTAGGAATGAGATTATTCGGGAGAAAGTGGGCCTGGTATCGGTGGAGGAAAAAATGTGGGAAGTTAGGTTGAGATGGTTTGGTCATGTGATGAGGAAGGGCACGGACGCCCCTGTTCATAGGTGTGAGAGACTAGTGTTAGATGGTTTCAAGCAGGGTAGGGGTAGACCGAAGAAATACTGAAGAGAAGTGATTAGACGTGACATGGAGCAGTTA
>NW_025892343.1:0-1788 GCF_002878395.1 Capsicum annuum | reverse complement strand
GTACGTAGTTAGGAGGGTTTTGGTGTCTTTTGTTTGGTAATGTACATTATTTTGTGGATGTTGTATCTATGTTAGTTTTATCATGTCTCATGCTTTGGATGTTTTTGTATATTGTCCTGTGTCTTGAGCCGAGGGTCTATCGGAAACAGCCTCTCTACTTCTTTAGAGGTAGTGGTATGGACTGCGTACATTCTACCCTCCCCAGATCCCACTAGGTGGGAATATACTGGGTTTGTTGTTGTTGTTTCCCTTCGGGGAACTTAAGATCTTGTCCTCGTCGTATTTGATTGCTTCTGTCCACGTGCTTGTAAAATGTTGTATGATGCAGTTTTGGATATGAATTGCGATTATAGATATTTGACATTTAAGCACATTTGGTACTTTGATTTTCTGTTTATGGTTTTTGCCCTCTTTGTTTCCTTATACTGTTTGGATTCTCCGTTCCAGTTCTTCACAACAAAGCCTCTTCCGTGTGATCCATCATTTTTACCCAAGTATCCTACAAGCAAGGAATTTGATGCTAAGATGAGAGATGAGGAAGCAAAAAGGCACTCATTTTCTCATTTCTCCTTTTCTTTATAAAAATAGATTGATTGACATACAATTCCTTTTAAAAACTTTTTCTTTATTTAATCTGATGTTGTCCTTAAGAATATTTTGTTGATTCTTCTCTACCATTTATGTAAATCTAGTATGCTGGAATTTTCCCATTCAATTGATAGAGTTATTACTCCATCTAAAAAACAGTAGGTTGTGTTGCATATTTTAGCGTATTGAGGATTTGGCATCTCTCAGATATTATGAGAAAAGTTCTAGTAACTTTATTGTTGCCCAAGAAAAGGCTTTCAGCTTGCGTTTTATAGTCATGGTCCCCCAGAAGTTCCTTTTTGGTTTATTGATTTCTCAGGGAAGGTAATGACTGTGATGTCAATTGGTTGTTTCTTTAGGTTTTCTTTGTTTGCATGTATGTCTATGAAATTTGATTTTTGGTGTGGGTAGAGTTGACCATTCTGAAAAGTAAATTACATTAACTACTCTTTTTTTATTTTTTTCTGAAATTGTTTAGATTCTGTTGATTGTTTGTGTCTTAGTTTTTCACTTGAAAGGCTTGCTTTTGTTCGCAAAATAAACAGGGCTGTGTCAATTTGCTTTTATTGTAAATCTTGCTTATCGGGTACTTGTTAATCACCTGAGTATTGAGCTATAGGGTTGTGTCAAACATTTGCTTATAATATGTTGAACTCATAAGCGGTTATGAAAACTTCATTATTAGGTTAAAACCATATTAAGACTAATCTTAAATAAGTAGCATTCTCTTGTATCAGAATAGCTGGACATTAGCATAGATTTGTAAAATGTGTCAATGGTTCATTCTTCTGTTCCCATCTCAAATGGTGGAAAACTATTATCTGAAGTATATATATAAATATAGTCAATTCCTTTTTATTTTTCTATTAAATTTCTTGCTCTCCATTCCTTTTCATCTTCATCTGGGATTTCAATTCTCGGCTTCTTGTAAGACATGCTATATTTGGTTGGCTTGTAAAGATTTGTGTTGGTCGACTGAGGTACCGATAGCTTAGGTACAACTGTTGTTTATTCACCAAAGAGAGCAATGCCTCCCAACCACTCAAATTCACCAAGCTCAAGTAGCTTCTTCTGTATAGGTTGAAACAATCAATATTCAATACAGGCTATTCATTACATATTTGATGAAAAGACCAATGACACAGTAATACTGAATCATGGGTCACCCCAATTTCACAGATTAGACTGAACTCTAGGCCA
>NW_025892342.1:0-1159 GCF_002878395.1 Capsicum annuum | reverse complement strand
CCGGGGTCCGTTTCGCCCATTTGACTACACAAACTGCCCCTCCCACCTAAAAGGCACACACTTTCCCGCTCATCCACCATCCTGGGAGCGCCAGGTTTATTTTCGGCCCATTTCACGCCCGGACCTTGGGCACACCCCAAAATCGTGGGTTACAGCACACCGATTTGGCCCAAAAAGGCATGTTCGCGCCTTTTCGCCCGTTTGACCACCAAATCGCCCATTCTACTCCCAAGGCCCACACTTTTTCACTCATCAGCCATCCTGGGAGCCCCAGGTCGATTTTCAACCCATTACACGCCCGGACCCTAGGCACACCCCTGGAACCGTAGCACAACGATTTGGCTCAAAATTGGACTGTTCACACCGTTTTGCCCGTTTGATCACCCAAACTACCCCTCCCACCTAATAGGCCCACACTGCCTAACTTATCAGCCCTCTTGGGAGCCCCAGGTCGATTTTTTGCCCATTTCATGCCCGGACCCCGAGCACACCCTCGGAACCATGGGCTATAACACACCAATTTGGCGAAAAAATAGCTCATTTGCGTCGTTTCGCTCGTTTGACCACCCAAACTGCCCTCTCACCCATAAGGCCTACATTTCCCTGCTCATCAGCCATCCTAGGAGCCCCAAGTCAATTTTTGGCCTATTTCACGCCTGGACCCTAGGCATACCCCCAGAACAGGGGGCTATAGCACACCGATTTGGCCCAAAAATGGGTCGTTCGTGTCGTTTCGCTCGTTTGACCACCCAAATTGCCCCTCCCACCGAAAAGGCCCACACTCCTCAACTTATCAGCCATCCTAGAAGCCCAGGTTAATTTTTAGCCCATTTCACGCTCGGACCCCAGGACTACCCCTGGAATCATGGGTTATAACATGTCGATTTAGCCTAAATATGGCCCGTTCATGCTGTTTTGCTCGTTTGACCACCCAAATTGCCTCTCCCACCCTAAAATCCCACGCTCTGCAGCTCATCAGCCATTCTAAGAGCCCTAAGTCAATTTTTGGCTAATTTTACTCCTGGTCCCTGGGCACGCCCCCAGAACCATGGGCTATAAGCATAACGATTTGATCCAAAAATAGCCCGTTCAAGCCTTTTCGCCCATTTGACCACCCAAACTACCCCTCCCACCCTAAAAGGCCCACACTTTCCCATTT
>NW_025892341.1:0-2021 GCF_002878395.1 Capsicum annuum | reverse complement strand
TTTTCCTTAGAAATATATCTGTTTTTATTAAATATTTAAAAGTATTTGTGTACAAGAGGGAAGACTTTCTTTCAACACATGAAAGTCTTGCCTTAACTTAGCCGGATGACTTACATATTTATAATCTCTAAAAAGGTGAAAAATGTGTAAACTATTTACCATTCCTACTTTACACGTAAACTATATACTATTCCTACTTTTACAAAAAGTCTTCCTTTTCAAAAATAGAAAAGGACTTAAAGTATAAAAAGACAAAAAACTATTTAATGCCTAAAACTAGACTAATAATGGCTTTTGTCAAAAAAGTCAAAAACTATACAAATAATTTACGTATTCTTACAATTCACATGTTAAAAACTTATCTTGATAAGTCATATGTCGCTTTCTTATCTTTAATGCTTTTGTCTTCTTGTCTTTATTTTTTCATCGGTCTGTGTTGCTTTATATCTTTTGTCGTGTATCTTCCAGCTATCCTTCTTCGTTCTTATCTTCTTTTATTCTAGTTAAACTTCCGGGATAATATTTCTTCTCCATTACATCTTGAACATAGATGGTTTGGTTATTTTTGTCCTAGCATTTTGCAATATCATGTTAATAATTCTTCTGAAATAAATCCCTTCCTAATTGCTCTTACAGTTGGTTGTTTTTCTGGATTGAGTAGTGTCAAAATCCATTGTCTAGCTTCTTCCATATCTGACCGTCTTAGCTCCCTTGAATTTGAATAAATCATTTGATGATCTCTTGAATAATAACTCCATATTGGGCTCCCATTTAGGTAGTTATTTGCTAATTCTTGAACAATTGAAGATATTCCAATAATTCGTTTATTTGCATAAAAATCATGTATCTCGACTTTAGGTATCTCTGGCTGTTGAACAATATCTTCCGGTATAATCATATCTCTAGTTAATCCTATTTTTACAACTTGTATAACTGATTTAATTTCATCATATAATATCTCTGCTGGTGCAGTATAAAACTTTATAAAAAATAGATTTCCTTTGGTTATTTTCTTATAGGTAGAGAATGCTCTATATAATTCTGGTATAACTGTTAGTTCATCTCAATCTTGTGTATATACGGTATTTAATAATCCAAAACTGAAACAAGTTTTTACTAAGCTTGGGTTGGTTTTCAGTAGTGCGATTAACTTGTTGTAACCTTGTAATTTTTGGGTTATATAGTTTGTGTTTAATTCTTAGATATTTGTAGCTCTGGGGTTAAGGTTTAGGTAAGTTTGTATTTTGTGGATATTTTCTATGTATGCTCGAGTTATATGGTTATAGGTTTTTCTATCTTGGTTTAAACTTTCTCGATATGTGGTAGTTTGTGGGGGTGTGAACAAGGGTTCTTTTTGTGTTTTTGGTATAAATGGTTTTTCAAATATCTTATTCATGTTCATGTTCATGTTCTGATATTTTTGTCCACTAACTCCTTGCTTGTACCTGCAATTGTAGATTGATAAACGATATGGGTTTTTTGGAGTTTCCCAACGTCTCCTTTTTAGCTCTGTAATTTTGATGTCTTCCGATCGACATAGCTCTGCACACTGCTGAGTTATCTGATTTATAGCTTCAGACTTCAGTTTAAATTCATTAGTCTTTAGCTTTTCTATTTCATTACCCATACTGTCCACTTTCATTGAAAGTGTAGTTAGGGTTTTAAGTATCTTTTCTAAAGTATCATCTTGTATTATATCAGTCTGCATAACTTTCTCTTGATATGTAATCTGCAATAACATTCTGCTTTCTCTTGATATGTAATCTGCAATAACATTCTTATCAGTTTTGATTATGTCAATTGTAAATGTAAAATTTAATATGTTTGATACTAGTCTCCGAATTTCCTTTGTTGTAACTGAATTTTGTATTTTCTTTGTTAACCACCAACGTACCTGTGTATTATCTGTTCGTAGAATAAATTTGTTATAAACATTATATGGCTCAAATGCTAATAAAAATTTATATAATGAGCATAATTCTTTTCTATTTATCTCCCATTTTATTTCTGTTTCATTAAAC
>NW_025892340.1:0-2267 GCF_002878395.1 Capsicum annuum | reverse complement strand
TTAGATATTCTCTAAAATTAAACAACTTCATTTATTACTAATTAACTACAATCACACTTTTTTTCAAAAAAATAAAATAAAATAAAGAAACTTTCATTCAAGGATGTCACTTAAATAAAAAAATTAAAAAAGAAGAAAAAGAAGTGAATTCTATTAATATGGCTTTTGCATTATGGACAATTACCTAATTAATTTAAACAAATCTCTAACACTAACACTTAAAAATAAATTTCATTATTTATTTTTTGGAAAAGGGTCTAATATACCCTCCAACTATTGAAAATGGTACACAAATACCCTCCTTCCACCTTTAGGCTCAAAAAAATCCTTCCATCCATCTATTTGGCTCAAAAATACCCTTAATGTATTAGAAATGGCAAAAAAATGTTCTTCTTCCTCTATTGGTTCAAAAATACCTCTCCCTCCACCTATTTGGATCAAAAATACCCTTAACATTAATTTAAGTCCAAAAATGTCTCCTCCTTTATATTATATTTTTTTTTTTTTGGTTTCACATAGGAGTAATTTTTTTTGGAATTACAATTTTTTAATTATGATATTATATATTTTTTGGTGGCATAGATATGCATTAATATTAGTATATTATTTTTTTGGTTTCACGTAGTGGTGGGCTTTTTTTGGTTACAATTTAGTTTATTATTATATTATTTTGGGGGTTTTTTTAATTATAAATTTTTATTATTATATTATTTCTGGATTTTTAATTATAATTTTTTATTATTATATAGTTTTTGTGGGTTTTATGTCAGGGGTGGTGTTTTGTTTTAATTATTATTTTTTTTAGTTTTAGATTGGTACCAAGTTATCAAGTAATTTATGGTACATCATAGGAGCTATATTTATGGTAATTTTTGTTTTTTCAAGAAATATTTTTTTTCTATTTTAGGACTCTTAATTTCATTACATATATTTTAGGACTTTTAATTTTCCTATATGTTTCGGGTTTCATATTTATATATTTTAGGACTCTTAATTCCATTCTATATATTTATTTAATAAAATAAAAATTAAATAAAAAAGATTAAATGATTTTATCTATTATAAAGTCTTTTAAGGGAGAATGTTTTTTTTTTTAAAAAGTTATTATTTTTTTTTTGGTTTCACGTAGGGGTGTTTTTTTTAATTAAATTTTAATGGATATAAGAAAAAAAATTAAATGATTTTATCTATTGTAAAGTTTTCTAAGGGAGAATGTTTTTTTAAAAAAAAATTTATTATTATTTTTTGGTTTCACGTAGGAGTATTTTTTTAATTACATTTTCATATATATATATATATATATACACCATTACTATTTTTCTTTGTATTATTACTATTTTTATGGTTTCATGTTGGAGAAGGATAGAAGTGCAAAATATTATGCATTCTTACCTAAATTAAATAAAGACTTAAATTACTTTTAAGTTTTTTATTTTATATATAAAAAGTTCAAAACCTAAAAAGAACTAAAAGTCTTCAAAATTTTACCTAAAATATGTTTTCTAATATTTGAGCACACATAGATAATCATTAACTATGAGAGTATTTGCCCTTTGCTAATTATCCTATTTAAGGAATTCTTTTCTAATTTTGCACTTAAACATTAGTTAATTCTTTTAAATTTTTATATATAACTAAATAAATTAGTGAAAAGAGGACCATTAAATTCTGAATGAATTTGAGTCTAATTACATGTGGACCAATAAAAATAATGTCATGTATTAATTTAAATAAAATTATATTTCACATCAGAATTTGTTAAAAGGAGGAGACATTTTTGGACTTAAATTAAATGTTAAGGGAATTTTTGATCCAAATAGGTGGATGGAGGGGTATTTTTGAACCAATAGAGGAAGAAGGGCATCTTTGAGCCATTTCTAGTACATTAAGGGTATTTTTGAGCCAAATATATGGATGAAAGGGTATTTTTAAGCCTAAAGGTGGAAGGAGGGTATTTGTGTACCATTTTCAATAGTTGAAGGGTATATTAGACCCTTTTCTGTTTATTTTTACACTTGGTTTCATAATAACATCACTCACCTTAATTGGGTAGGGTGTGGGTTGAATTTTATTTATTAGGTTGGAATTTTATTTTAATTTTAATTAATATTGATTAATTTAAATTTGGTGACGTGTATTTCTAATAAGAGGTCATGAGGTAAAAATGAGTTTGCAAAACCATCACTATAAAGTAATAGCACGAATAAACCTTTTCTATAACGTCAATGACATAGATGAGTTAAACTTTTAATGACAGCGACATAAAT
>NW_025892339.1:0-2546 GCF_002878395.1 Capsicum annuum | reverse complement strand
TATGCCTGTGAATTCCTTATGCAGGCGTTCGGGCTCCAACTAAACATGGAGTTGCAATTGGCATCGCAGTTCGCTGAAAAGCATGTTTTGAGGACACAAACATTGTTGTGTGACATGCTTCTCCGTGAGTCACCTACGGGGATAGTTACTCAGAACCCCAGTATTGTCGACCTTGTGAAATGTGATGGGGCCGCTTTGTACTACCAGGGGAAATACTATCCTTTGGGTGTTACACCTACGGAAGCTCAGATAAAGGGCATTGTGGAGTGGCTATTGGCTTGTCATGTGGACTCAACAGGCTTAAGTACTGATAGTTTGGCTGATGCAGGGTATCCTGAGGCAGCTTCTCTTGGTGCTGCTGTTTGTGGGATGGCTGTTGCTTATGTAACTTCGAAATATTTCCTGTTTTGGTTCCGTTCGCACACTGCAAGCGAGATAAAGTGGGGTGGTGCAAAGCATCATCCAGAAGACAAAGATGATTGTAAGAAAATGCATCCACGTTCATCGTTTAAGGCATTTTTGGAAGTTGTTAAGAGCCGTAGTTTACCATGGGAGAATGCAGAAATGGATGCAATTCACTCTTTGCAGCTAATTCTACGTGATTCATTCAAGGGCGCTGAGGCAAGTAGTTCTAATGCTATTATGCATGCTCCGCTTTGGGAAGAGGGGTTGCAAGGGATGGATGAACTGAGATCTGTTGCCAGAGAAATGGTTAGATTGGTAGAGACTGCTACAGCACCCATATTTGCCGTTGATGTTGAAGGTTGTATAAATGGATGGAATGCTAAAGTTGCTGAGTTGACTGAGTTGTCAGTTGAAGAAGCAATTGGGAAGTCGTTGGTTCATGAACTTGTCCATGAAGAATCAAAGAGTACTGCCGAGGACCTTCTCCACAATGCTTTAAGAGGTTATACCAATCTGCTGTTCACTTCTTTCATTCCAATAAGTGCATTTCATTACCTGTGGAGTTTCCTTACACTGTATTGTGCGATTATTCTCTTTCGTGGCAAAGACATCACGGGTTTTAATGATCTCTACTTATGTTTTCTCCTGGAATCATGCAACAAAATGATGGTTGCTTATATGCTTTTATCCATTAAAAGTAAATAAAATCATGAGATCTAGTCTTTCATTTACAGGAAAGAGGATCAACCGAAGGGCGGGGTGGCATGTTGGTTTATATTGCTATTTTCTTTCTGTTGGATAGATATTTTACGAATAAGAAGCTCTTTACAAAGATGTATCTTTTATACGTTGAATGACTACTGTCCATATCCTTGCGTAAACTACAGGTTGTTGGTTCATAAAGATTTATATACTGCTGCTGATATAAGAATTGACTAACTTATATTATGTGTTTGCCCTGGTCTGCCAGAAATTTTTAATATTTTAGCAACTCTTCGCTGCTTATGCACTTAAAAGTTAGACGTTAGCACATATGAAATGTTGGATTAGATTGTGATAAGCTAGTCCAGAAACCATACCATGTCATGAACTGCCTGAAACGGAAACATAGAAGTAACCAAGATCTTTTATTGATGATTTAGCATGTAACAACTTGCGTCAGAGATTTCTTGATTTGATCATGAGATAATCTATGTTTTTTGGGGAGGTCACTTCCAATCTTGAGTTTTCAATATTTATTAACTATAGGTGGTTTTAGAGCACATGAGCTTATAAAATGAAGTTGCATTTAATGTCAGAGATTCAGGCTAATCGCGACAGTGGGGGTGACAACATTCTCACTTTAGTGTATATGTAGCGTGAGTTTCTTGAACGTTGCACATTGAAACTGATTGTTATCCACCCTCTTCATGTCCAGACACCTACAGAAAACGAAAGAGGAGAGAAACCTAATATTGTTGCTAAACCAATCACAGGTGAAGAAGATAAGAACGTAGAAATAAAGTTAAAGACATTTGGAGCTGAGCAACTGAAGAAGACTGTTTTCGTGGTGGTTAATGCTTGCTCTAACAAGGACTACACAAATAACATCGTTGGTGTTTGCTTCATTGCCCAGGATGTCACCGCCCAAAAAGTTGTACTGGATAAATTTGTTCGAATTCAAGGTGATTACAAGGCCATTATGCACAGCCTGAATCCTCTAATCCCGCCCATATTTGTATCAGATGAGAACACTTATTGCTTTGAGTGGAACACTGCAATGGAAAAACTTAGTGGTTGGAAAAGAGAAGAAGTCATTGGTAAGATGTTAGTTGGTGAGATTTTTGGCAGTTTATGTAGGCTCAAGCGCGCAGACGTCACGACCAAATTCATGATCATGTTGCATCAGGCAATTGGAGGCCAGGAGATAGACAAGTTCTCGTTTTCCTTTTGTGACCGAAATGGAAAATTTGTTCAATCTCTTTTGACTGCAAACAAGAGAGTCAATGTGGATGGCCAAATTATTGGTGCTTTTTGCTTCTTGCAGATTGCAAGTCCTGAATTGCAGCAAACTCTAAGGCAGAGACAACAGGAAAGGACGAGTAACGTTTGGATGAAAGAGTTGGCTTACCTTTGTCGGGAAATAAAGAATCCTCTAAATG
>NW_025892338.1:0-4327 GCF_002878395.1 Capsicum annuum | reverse complement strand
ATTTGATATATAGCAGGTCCTATAATTTGATATATACAAGGAGTTATGGTCGATTGAAGTTGACCCAAATTTTGACGGTAACTAAAACTTGAACGATAGGAAAGCTTTCAACTCGTCCATGAGTTAGGGGACTTCTATGATCTTAATTCATGCTCAAATAGATTCCCATACGATTCAAAGTATTTCATACTTGGGAGGATATTTCTAAAATATTTTGACTCGGATTTTTGCTTTACCAAAATGCGCTCTAACGCTCGAACTGGAAGAGGATTATGCAGGGCATTACATTATCTCCCCCTTGAGAATATTCATCCTCGGATGTCATTTGATAGACTGAGAATACGGATCAACAAAACATACTTAAGAAATGGGATATCTCAGATCAGGACTACGCAACTGGAATGACTGATAGATAGAGTTCTCACTCTGGGCATGCATATCTGATGCATGAACTCATAACTAGGATGATCTCATGAATACACGACTGAACACACGCTGACAAGATGAACTCTTTCTACTGAATGTGCATATCTAATGCATGAATGTCCGGCTAAGCTGACTTTTGAAAGAACGACTTGACAATGCAATGACAACTGATGCTAACTCCATAAAGAAAATATGAACATGCATTGGGATGAATCTAATGGCATGCAATATTATAATACTATGGGGTATCACCCCCTTGGGACTCTATGTACTCTAAACACACTTTGCTAAAATACTGGAGTGGTGCGCAGGGCACCTACAGACTGGGTCATAATTGACTGATTAAGATCTGAAACTCATGAATGACTTATGCTAACATATAATCTCAAAATGGGAGCGAAGGATCTATCTATGCATATCACAAAGATGAAGGTCTCATAACATACCCGGGTCTATTTTAGGGAATCCTTCCCGAGCAAGGCAAGCCTGAAACACATGAAGTCTACCCCTTTGAGTCAGTACTTTACATTTTCGCATTCAATGGCCTGGCTCACCACACCCAAAGCATATATCACTACCGGCTCTACACATACCTTGGTGGCGCCTGCCATACCCTCTATAACTCAGATAGGTATGAACACCACTAGCACTACTCTGGGCTTTGGAGCTTGGAACTCCCTCAGATCTGCCACTCCCAAACACAGGTGCGGGTACACTAGCTGAAGATAGAGCTGGGACTAAAAATCTCTGACCATACTGAGAACTACTACCACCATGAGACCCTTACTGCAATAAACCACAACTACCTGTCTTGGCTTTATTACTCACTCTCTCTTTCTCCTTCATCTTATCTACCTCAATTTGTTGCGCATGAATCATTAGCCTAGAATGATCCATATCTCTATTGAGCATAGAATCTTTACACTCTTTCAACACTAACCCGGATAAACCAGTCATAAACTTACTCATACTCTCTCTTGGGTCAGCTATCAAGTTAGGTGCATACTTAGCTAATTGGTTAAACTTAAGACAATACTTTTTCACAGTCGTGGAACCTTGCCTTAGGTTCATGAACTCTTCTACCTTAACCTATCTCATCTCTAGAGAGAAACAAACTTATCTAAAAAGGCATCCTGAAATACTTGCCAGGTCATGGGAGCATCATTTTCCCCTCTACCCTTCCTCCACGCTACAACCCAACATAAGCAATATCTTTCATCCTATAAGAGGCTAGTTCTACGCTCTCTTCTTCAGACACATGCATAACTTATTTGATTTTCTTTACCTCTTCTAGAAATAACTGCGGGTCCTCACCTACTTTATACCCAAAGAACTCAGGAGGACTCATCCTGATAAGGTCACGAAGTTTAGCTGTGGCTGAATCATTACCCTGCTGTCGAGGAGCATCAACCTGATTATTAGTCTGTACAGTAGTTATCAAAGCTTGGGCTAGCGCCTGGAAATTTGCCTAAAACTCGGTATGTGACACACTTTCATTCTTAGGATTTACTGGTTGAGGGGGCTAATCATTAACCCCACGGACAAAATCTCTTGGAGAAGGCATACTCTGTATGCTCACTCACATGAAATGATCACTGAAAGAAGGGGAAACTGCTCCTAAGAACATCCTGTAGCCTCTCGTACATAAATGTGGCGCGCTACACACCCATGCACAAGACTCTACTAGATGCGGCTTTTCAGACTCCCTAGTACAATCTTGAACCTTAGGCTCTCATGCCAAGTTTGTAACGCCCCGAGATCCCTTCCAGAGACGTCACACGGTGCTTATGACCCCAAAAGACCACAAGCTAACCCTTTACTGATATTTGTACCTATACACTGCATAATATCAAAAATAAATGCAGAAACTAGCCATAAGGTTCAACATATCTATGAATACTCATAATACATAAAACTGAATACTAATACATCCATCTGAAAATCCTCTAAACTGTCTAAACTGTGGAGTTGATGGGACATGTCCCCAACTAACTCCGTCAACTGAAAATAAACAAAGTCTGAAGCAATAATAGTAAACTAAGATTCGTCCTTAAAAGAAGAGGACTCACTGCTACTATTGCTGACTTAGACCGAACTATTGAGGATAATATGGATCTTGTGCCTCTGAAAGTATAGTGTCAAATAAAATACCATAGCGCAAATATGTCAGTACAGGAATGTACCGAGTATGTAGATAGGGTAGACTAATGCAAGGGCTCATGCATTCACAATATCTAAATCGAATAATCATAAAGATGCCGCGTGAGACCATATACATGAATGCACAGAACATGAACACAATCTTCGTAACTCGATACTGAAACTTGAATACCACTTTATTGCGGACTGAACTCACTACTAACACTGAGATACTAAATTACTGACTCATCCGATACTGATAACTGAGGATTTGGATGTACTTACATCAGGGACTGAACTCTGAGCTTACTGCTTTCAACTGACAGAATTAGAGATCAACATTTCAAACAGATTATTTTGGAAGCGATTATCAATGATAAGAAGTATGATTATGTCCAAATCTAACTATAAGAATACTCAATAATATCTGAGATGGAGTTCAAGCCTCTCTGACGGGAGATCTCTAGATATGATAATAAGAATACTCAACATGGTCTGAGACTGAGATCTACTTTTCTAATAAGAAATATGATTATATCTGAATCTGACGACAAGAATATTCAATAGAAATCTGATACTATGATCAAGCCTGTCTGGCAGCATATCTCTAAATATGATATCAAACAACTGTATATGAGACCAAGCCTATCTGACGGGATGGTCTATAAATTAATGGAACTATCTGAGTCCCTCATAAAGATAGATAATTGTATTTAATAGTCCTAATTTCAGAAGATTGATTCTGAAACTGAGGCTGAATCTGAATTTGAAACTGTGGAAAGTAGTCATCTAACCGACATGCCCCAACCTACCACATGTGGGGTCCAACCTCTACCCCCAATTGGGAGGGTGCCAATACCGTGCCACGGGTAAAGACATTATCTTTTATCTAAGGTCAGGCTCTCTGGAGGTGACCATCAAGTGGACGTCAAGCTTGCTTGATAGGTGACTCTTTTTTCTGTGCTGGCTACACAGTTCTGGAATGCAAGGATTGCTTCTAAGAATCACACCCATTACTAGCAGGAGAGTTCCCATCCTTGGGTTCGCTCAGTTCTGAATCCTACTCCCAACTAAAAGATACTGATCTGATTCTCAACTGAACTTAGACTGAGCTAAATCTGATACAGATCATGTTTCTCAAAAGATCTGACTGAGTTATGCTAAGATTACTTAGTTCCATATCTGATAAAAAAGATATCAAATTATGGTATCTGACTGACGATACAGAGCTTAAATAGATTACTCGAATCACTTTTGAGATTAGAATTGAATCACTTGAATACTATCAGAACTGAGCTAATTATAGGACTGAGGCTAGATTAATAGTGATACAGAGATTACAGAGATAACTAAAATTACTGAGCTTTCTTAAGTTTTGCACTAATCTGAGGATACAGAGTTCTATAATTCACTGAGTTTTGAGAATTATGGCTCGACTGGAATTATCGAGAAACTGACAAGGGCACTAGACAATAGCTCTATTATCGGGTATAAATACCCCCAGGACTTGATGACATAAAAGTAAAGCATAATCATTCATTCATCATCACGATCGTTCATTCATCATCACAATCATTCACGTCTCATCACAATCATTAAAATATTTTCACAGTCGCCGAGGGGTCACTTTAGGTATCTCGGAATCATAATCATATAATAACATAGGAAAAAACATGCTACTAGATCGTACTCCATTTAACAAGGTCTTATATCAAGTACTTCATACCTATATCAATCTTGACATGTATTTGGATATCACATG
>NW_025892337.1:0-6223 GCF_002878395.1 Capsicum annuum | reverse complement strand
CTCAAGAATCCAATGCACAAGACTTCTTCATTGAGGAACCAGTTGCTATCAAGTGTAGATGTGCAGTTCTCTCATTATTTGAGTCTTGTGCTACTTGTGCTGAATTGTAAACCTACTCTTCATTTATGAAGCTTCTGTAGGTGTGGTTATTATTGATTTCCTTTCTTGTAAGCAGAAACATTAACTAGGGATAGTTGATTGGTTGGGCTAGTATTAGCCGAGTTGTGTCAGGTAGGTATAGTTGATTGTAGGATGCAATAGGGCTATTGTAGCATCAGCTAAGTGCTGTCCTATTGCAAGGGATTGGGGTTAAGGAGTTAACCTTAGGATTACCGGAGTCTGTAATCAAACATCGCTCTTGTTTTAGTGGACTAGTTGTTGGTGAAATCTTACAAGGTAGATCGTAGATTTATTACTCCCTTGAGCAAGGAGGTTTCCACATAATATGTGCGCATTTGCTGTTATCAGTTCTTATATTGTTGCCAAGCATGATGGGAAGTGAAAATCAAGCTGATAGTATGAAGCGCACTGAATAAATGCAGAAACTTGTTCAAGTTAATGACATCCATTCTTGGAAAACAGATCTGTTCTGCTGCACAATCCCTTGGTTCTGTAATGAATCAATGTCCCACATTGGAAAAAAAGAGAAATGCTAAGGGGTTATAAGCCAATGGGTTCTCCCACCTATTAGACTCGTTTTTTGGGTTGGACTCTCTCGTTTGGTTTATAACAGGCTCTTCATTGTCGAGTGCAAGAAATTCAAAATTCCGAAGATTTGGGAACCTTTAGAAATATCCTCTTTGTGTTTCGAACAGAAAAGGTTGAGTTAATTATATTTTCTGATTCTCTAATTTTGAAAGAACATCTCTTCACACATGCCATAGCTTTTCAAGCCTTCAAATACTTCATCACACTATGCTGGAGAAGCCTTACATAAAGAGAGTTTCCAACTCCCAACACAATGTGTTGAAGATTCACTTACAAATTTTCCAACTCTAAATACTGTACTTGAAGTTTTCGTGTCCTAGCTAGGAGTATTTTGTCAATTTTATTTGCTCGTTAAAAGGTGATAATTTTAATTATGTTTTAAACAATGGCTAAACTTTGAACGTTGGCTCAAAAAATGATCATCTAGACACCTTCAAAATCTATGTGTCACATTAGCATCGGTTTTCATAAGACACAGTGCGAACGAATCGAAGTGTTTAGTTGTCAGTTGAGCTCAGAGTTGAGATGTCTAGATGTTGACTCTCACATATGCAGTACTACTTGCCAACCGAAGTCAACTTTGAGATCTGTTTATTCATTCGATTTGATCTTTTTATATATCTTTTATGCCTCCTACTTGTGATCGAGATAACGGTCGGTGAATTTGTTGAGATGATTGATATATCCTCTCCATTTTAAACAATAAATTTTGGGTTCGAGCATTCAGAATGATAAATATCCTAATAAAACACTTTTTCCTCACCCCATGGCCCTACCTACTGCACTTCTACACTATTATTGTCAGTACACAAAATATTCTATACTATCAGTTAACTTGATTTGCTATTAGTTAACTTGATTTGCTATTGCAGGTTATCGAATTATTTACATAAAAATTAAAAAGGAAAAAGTTTGGTAACCTGCAATCGAAAGTCAAAATTTTTGGTAACTTGCTATCGAAAGTCAAAATTTGGTAACCTGCAATAGCAAGTCAAGTTTACCTGATAGTGTACAATATTTTGCACACTAACAGTACACAAAACTTAAATTCTTAATCTATTGGCATAATAAATAAATATGACCCTAAACTTGATACCAAATTATAACTTTGACCTTAAACTTTGATAGTGCACAAATAGAACCTTTAATTATTCAAAACCTAAACAAATATGATCTCTGATTTTGCACCCTATGCATGAGTTTCACTCGCGCCTACGTGAAAAGGTAATCCAATCACACGGTGCCACATCGTTAAAAGAGTTGACTTGGAGGGAGGTCATATTTGTGCAGTTTTGAATAGTTAAAAGTCATATTTATGCACTGTCAAAGTTTTGTTTTTGTGTTAAAACGACGTCATTTTTATTATTATTATTATTTTATTTATTTCTATAGCAACAGCACCTAATATTTTTTTATTAAAAAAAAACAACACCTAACATTTTTTTATTAAAAAAAAAACAGTCACTAGCAAGGATCGAACCCGTGCAGTAGGCTGAAGAAAGCGCCCAAGAAGAGCAAATAACACCACTGGGCTATCTATGTGTCTTGTTTCATGTGGTTCAACATTAATATACGTACATAAATATAGATTTTCTACCTTATATATACAACGTAACTTTTTTACCGAGGGGGTTCGGGTGAACCCCATGGAAACTACGTAGGCCCACCCCTGCGTTAATTTAATAATGTTTTAATAACGTTAATTTAATAGCATTTTAATAACGTTAATTTGATAACGTTAATTTAATATACTACTACTATCCTTAATAATGTTAATTTAATAACATTTTATTAAAACTATAATTTTTTTTATTATTAGTATAATTTTATCTTTAATTTAATATTTAAATAAATTATATTTAGATATATTATATAACTCAAATTCGTCCTCTGCTTTGTAATATATATACATACCCGCGCGATTTTTTCGTATGAGGCTTACCCACCTAATTAATAAATTTTCAATGTTGCTCTTTTCCGCAATGACAAAAGAAATTAGATGCCATTTGCATCTTTGAGCCAAAAATAATGAAAAAATAATAGTGAAAAGTCATTTAAAGGTTATATTTGTACAGTTTTGAATAGTTAAAGGTCACATTTGTGCCCTGTCAAAGTTTAAGGTCAAAGTTAAAATTTGATGTCAAGTTTAGGGTCATATTTATGTATTATGCCCTTAGATTTTAAGCTGTACGCGTCCAGTTTTGTGTGTTGAACACGTGTTTTGCCACGTAGGATCGGAGGTCATATTTGTACAATTTTGAATAGTTAAAGGTCATTTTTGTACACTGTCAAAGTTTAAGATCAAAGTTATAATTTGGTATCAAGTTTAGAATCATATTTATGTATTATGCCTAATCTATTCACTACATGATAAATAATAATACATGAAATATTATATAGCAAGTACTTGGTACTTACCTTACCCCGTTCAACTAGTACATATTTCTGTTTCATATTACATCTTGAAGAAGTGGAGCTAAAAGGAAAGGCACATAGTTCAATAAAGTCTCAATAAAAAAAAAAAAAAAATTATATATAAGATGAAAATAATTTTTTGATATATACAAGTTAATGAATCTTTGAGACATAAATAAAAGAGAAAAAAACTCATATGTTGTCGACCTTTCAAAAAAATCCAATGATACCATCCATCGGTTGGGTTCACTTATGCTAACGTCGTGACCCAAGTTCAAATTAAGGCCGGTCAAATTTAATTGAGGAGTTAAAATGAAGTGCGCCCAATTTGATGACATAGACCATTGAATGAATGACACATGTCCAATCCTGGTTTTTTGAAAATCAGAATTTGAGCCTAAGTGAAAAGTGGCATGAATGGCCACTAAATCTGTCAAACGGGTAGGGTTGATCCGGTCCGAATCGACCCGTTTAATAAAATCAGCCCAATTTAACCCGACCTGATCAGCCCATGGGCTGTAGGGTACCGGGTAACAGGTTGATTTAATTTTTTGGTTGGGCTCGGTTAACCCGGCCCGAACCAAGTCCTATTCAGGCCTGTCGGTTAACCGACCCGGCCTGGTTGTCTTGGAAATTTGGGTCAAACTAGCCGTTGGCCCAACAGCTATATAACCGTTTTTGGGTCCAAACTGCTAGTTTGGGCCCTTTTATTAAAAAAGAAAAATCATTTAAAATATTTTTTAATCCCAAAAAAATTCTATAAATACCCTACACCTTCAAATCATTTTTCACACAATTTTTCATTCTCTCAAATTTCATTCTCTCTCAAATCTCAATTCTCAAATATTCTATATATTTAATTTCCTAAAGTGCTTACTTTAATTTTTTAATTTTGCAATTACAAAGTACGAGTGAAAGTTTCTAAAGTCGCAACCTTCGAATACTTTCAAAATTTTATATTGTTATTCCACCTCTTGCGTTTAATTTTTATTTAGTTTATTAATTGTTGAATATTTAATTTTATTATATTTGTGTATTTTAAATTTTTTTTGTTTAATTTATATTATGGATAAATTAAGAAACCTCGCTACTAAAGGTATTAAAATTTTTTGTCCCGGAAGCAGTAGTGGTAGTAAAAAGCGAATTACTAGCGGTAAAGGTACTTCAAGTAGTAGATATACCCATGTGCCTTCGCCTCCAGTACCGTTTGGTACACCTTTTGATGAAGAAATAGGTGTGGGTGCTCACGATATGGATTATGTAGAAGCTCAGGAAAATTACGGTATAGAAGAAGAAAATGAAGTAGATGCGGTTAATTTAGACGAAGATGATGAAAATATTGGTGAGACACCCGCAGTAGAAAATGCTAATGTTAGATCTGAATCGGTCAATCTCCCTCCCCGTGCCCCAAGAGCTTGTAAAACAACTAGTATTGCATGGCAACTTTTTGAACGTATATCAGATACTGAGGTGCAATGCAATATTTGTCAACAAATATATAAGCATAAAAGCAGAGGCAAGCAAGGGGTACGGACACGTTAATGAGACATATAGGTGATGCTCACGAAAGAGAGTTAAATATTGCACGAGGTGGTGGGGATGTTGGTGGGCCAACGCAAACTAGAATGGACCCAGCAACCGCTTAGGTAATGAAGAAGTATAATAAATTAAGGAACCGGGAAGAAATAGCTAAAATGGTAGTTGTGGGTTGTTTGCCTTTTAGTTTTCCTTCTTCTATTCATTATATTCAAGCAATTTATAATCCTATATTTAATGGTATTCCTAGAAGTACTTGTCGGTCTGATATTTTTAAACTTCATTCACAATATTGTAGTATATTTTATTTAAAGTAGTACATACATATTGAATGGTGCGTATATATATGTATATATCTTCTATAGACGTGTATATTTAACATATACATGTGTATATGTTTTATAAATTAGTATATAACTATATATATATTATAATGTATTTATATTGTAGTATATTTTATTTAAAGTAGTACATATACATTGAATGGTGCGTATATATGTGTATATATTTTCTATAGACGTGTATATTTAATGTATACATGTGTATATGTTGTATAAATTAGTTTTCCTATATAACTATATATATATATTGTAATGCATATATATTGTAGTATATTTTATTAAAAGCGGTACATATACATTGAATGATGCGTATATATGTGTATATATCTTCTATAGACGTGTATATTTAACGTATACATGTGTACATGTTTTATAAATTAGTATGTAACTAACTAACTAACTAACTAACTAACTATATATATATATATATATATATATGTATTGTAGTATATTTTATTTAAATTAGTACATATACATTGAATGGTGTGTATATATGTGTATATATCTTCTATAGAAGTGTATATTTAATGTATACATATGTATATATTTTATAAATTAGTATATAACTATACATATATATATTGTAGTATATTTTATTTAAAGTAGTACATATACATTGAATGGTGCGTATATATGTGTAATTGTGCATTATATATTTTTTAAATTCTAATGTAGTATATACTATATATATAGTGTATATATATTGTTTAACGTATTTAAAATGTATATAGGTGGGTATATATAGTGTATATTGAAAAAAACTTTTTTTTTAACAGAATTTTTAATCGGATTTAGGTGGATTTAGCCGGGTTGGATTAAATGGGTCGGATTAGGACTATTTTTAAAAGTTTTACTGTTGAACTCGGCCCGACCCGGTCCACTTAACACCATTAATGGCCACTTTGGGTCATATTGAGCCCAACTAATGGATTGCTTAGATGAGCATTTTCTGAATGTTTGATATAATTTCATAATCGGCAGAATCCACTGGTAGTCTCTTAAAGTTGATATCAATTTTCATAGATATCTCTAGCAGACCTTGTTCATTTTAAAAGGGTCCACACTATGTCATTTGGATACTTTTTGTCTAAAAGATGGTACTTACATATAAATCAACAAAATAAATAAATAAAGTAGTCACGTGCATTGATATAACGACCTATAAATAAACACTACGGCTATAGTTCAGAAATCAGTTTTAACAGTTGAAAAAATATTTTTCT